>NW_028134693.1:0-86000 GCF_964662115.1 Mustela nivalis | reverse complement strand
TTCATAAGTCATTTCAATAATTTTTACCAAAATATAAACTATGTAAAACATACCTTAAATTTACTTTCAAAATATTTTATAGCATATAATGGACAATATACATAAGCCTTAAAGAAACAATCATATAAATAACCATTTCATACCTACTTAAAAACTGCATAATACCGCACTCCTAGATCCTCTCTGAACGTTCTAAATTAACCCTTCAAAGGAAATACATTTTTAAAAATAACAGATATTTTGTCAAAATAATTTAATAAAATAAAAGTTTCATTCATCTATGTAGATCATAATAAATGTTTTTAATAAGCATGAAATTATAACTCTGAAGTGTGCTAAAATGAAACCACCTGCGAAGGGGGAGAGAACAAAAATAAACATCATTTTTCCAAATAAGAGGAATTTATTACTTTTGAATCCAAGCATGTGGATTTGTTCAAACTGGCAATAAAGGAATATGGAAACACAAACCATAGAAAGTCATGTTTTAGATTTCTAAAAGACTTCGAAGTGAAGAGTATACATTTTTTAAATGCTACATAATGCTACATAATGACAAGATGACAGGTTGTGACAAATAGCATTTTAAAAGCTCTACTCATAATGGAACGGAAGGTGTCATTTCCCTATAATTTTATATATATCATTAATTTACTATATCTGGATACAACATATTAACAAACAGATTTTCATCAAAGACTAAATCATTTTTAATGGAACATAATAATTTGAACCTACATGTATTAATCATTTTTTTCGATCTAACATTTATAGTCTCGCTAAACATTTTATCAGTTGTCGACAAAATTCAAAAAAAAATTAGGATAAAAAGTCGTGTTTGGGAAAGTAGATTTTTTTTCAAATTTGCATTTAAATGAAAATATTTGCTGATATTTTTAAAACTTTAAATGTAATTTTATATATATCTGACCTATCAGATGATATAAAATTTTTGGAGAAAATATGACATATTTTTTGATCTTGGTTGAAGGTATTAATAAAGAGCAACTGTTTGTATTATTTGTATTGTGATATCTTAGTTAATAAACATGAATAACTGGTATAAAATATGTTTTTTAAAAAATTTTATTTATTTACTTGATAGAGATCCCAGGAAGGCAGAGAGGCAGCCAGAGAGAGAGGAATGGAAGCAGGCTCCCTGCTGAGAAGAGAGCCCACTGTGGGACTCAATCCCAGGAACCTGGAATCATGACCTGAGCCGAAGGCAGAGATTTTAACCCAGTGAGCCACCCAGGCGCCCTAAAATATGTTTTTTTTTTTAATATATATATATATAGAATTATAGTTCTTGCCAAAATATGGAACTAGCTGGAACTGAATGCCTCCTTCAAAGTCAGCTCTGGAGAAATTATGCAAGTGTAATATGGAACTATTTCAGATATTAACCAAAAACAAAGAAATGATGATAAATTCCTTAAAAGACTCAAAGTTGCTCTTGACTGGTATGTTTCAAGCTCTATTCCTGGTTTGAAGACAGGTTTTAACAGGCCTGTCACTGTAGAAATCAGCTGGATGTTTAGAGGCTATCAGAACTGTACAAAAACCTTGAAGGGGTAAAGACTTGAAAATTCTTTAGAGAGATTAGCTCCCTAAGGCATTATTCCTACACACATTTTTCTCCAATCAATTAAGACTGATGGATGAGGGGCACCTGAGTGGCTCTCTCATCACGTGGGTGGTGGGTTAAGCCTCTGCCTTCATCTCAAGTCATGGTCTCTGGGTCCTGGGATCCAGCCCCACATCGGGCTCTGCTCAAAAGGAAGCCTGCTTCCCTCCCTGCTTGCCTGCCTCTCTGCTTACTTGTGATCTCTCTCTCTCTCTCTCTTTATCTCTCTCTGTGTCCAATAAATAAAATCTTTAAAAAAAAGGCTGATGGATGATAAATTATGAAAACTGCTCCCTCCAAATGATGCTTTTTCATAAGGATTTAAGAATTTAAAATTGAAACTTGATCGTAGGATTTATCTTATAGAATAACATCAAGTGAAGGCAGTTATTATTAGTTTTGAAGTATTTGTGATTCTGAATTCTTGGCCTCATTAGTAAATTTATTTTTAAATTCTCCCATGGAGTGGTGATTGGCCTTCAGTCTTTCATTGATGTACATCATTGGGTCAAATGAGATGTGTGTGCCCAGAACTATATATAATCTTCTTTGTATTTCGCTGGAGATGGCATTTCTGAGTTTTGTTCAATTGAATTTGGACAGATGTTTTAATAGTCACTTCTAAAGTTGGCCCTGGAGAATATCTTCCTTTTTTTCTCTTCCCGATTCTCTGAAAAACCCTGACTAATTCACATTATCACAGTGATATCACAATTCAAGTTTTTCCAAACACTATAGCTGCAAAATAGAAGGAAGCTACTCAGAATGTAATACTATTGTGAATGATTGAGAAAGAAAACATTATTATAATTAAGCTACCAGGTTTCAATGTATTTTATTGTTGTTTAGAAAATCCTAGCATACCCAGACTTTACAGAGATTTGATGATCCGAAGAGGAGCTGAACTCATGGACCAAAATAACTATGCATATAAAAAGTACAATTACTTACCTAAAAAAGATGATGTGGTTAACTTTATATGGCAATCCAAGTGTTATTGGAACAGGAATTTAAAAAATAGCTTAGGGGCGCCTAGGTGGCGCAGTGGATTAAGCCACTGCCTTCAGCTCAGGTCATGATCTCAGGGTCCTGTGATCAAGTCCTGCATCAGGCTCTCTGCTCAGCAGGGAGTCAGCTTCTCTCTCTCTCTCTCTCTCTCTCCCTCTCTGCCTGCCCTCCATCTACTTGTGATCTCTCTCTGTCAAATAAATAAAGAAAGAAAATCTTAAAAAAAAATTGAATGACTGTACTTTTAAAAAATAGCTTAAAAGGGGCGCCTGGGTGGCTCAGTGGGTTAAGCCGCTAGCTTCGGTTCAGGTCATGATCTCAGGGTCCTGGAATCAAGCCCCACATCGGGCTTTCTGCTCAGCAGGTAGCCTGCTTCCCTTCCTCTCTCTCTGCTTGCCTCTCTGCCTACTTGTGATCTCTCACTGTCAAATAAATAAGTAAAATATTTTTAAAAATAACTTAAAAGTATATGATAAAATAATGATATACATATACAAAGAAAAGATACTATACTGTGAATATAAATTAAGTGAAAATTGTTGAAATAAAGAATACAATAAATGGAGCCTAAGATGAATATAGCTGTAAAATGAATAAATGAGTTGGGAAAAACAAACAAACAAACAAACAAATTAATGACTTCTGCCCAAATGCAGCAGAAAAGAAAAAAAAATAAAGAAAATATTTAAATAAGTACTGAGATAAATTTTGGAGAATTAAAGAAAGATAAAAATTACCAGACTTAAAATGATGCCAAACATGAGAAATCAGAAACAAAACAAAACAAAATCCACACACACACAAAACCACTCATATACATTATGGTGAGTTTTAAGAATATCAAAAACATAGAAGAGCATAAATGATGCCCAAGAGAAGAACAGATCACCTAAAATGTACAAGAATAATACTGACAGCAGAATTCTCAATAGTAATAGCATATAAAGGAGAGAGCTGGGGGTTTGTATAGATGGAAAAGATATTTGAAACTAGATATTATACATCAAGCCAAATTATTGATTAAATTTGAGAGTACAGTAAAAATACAATGAAGCATGTTAGGTCTTAGAACATTTATCACACAGAGACACACATTTTAGAAAACTTCCTTGGAGGACAGCTCAATTTAGATAGAGAAAACAGAATTATGTACTCAAAGGCACATTTTGAAGGAAGGATTGAATATAGTCTGCACTGCAAATATTCTTTAATCGTATGTTCTGAATTTCCTAAATTTAAGAAGTATTTGTTCAAATATTTATCTTTAAATAAACCCTAGGAGACTTTTTCTTGGATTCTGGAAAATCAGTCCATTTGGATACAAATCTTTTTGTCACTGATGGAAATTTTGATATTTCTTAACAGTGGAATGCCTAATGTATTGTTACAGCAATTGTAATTTGTCAATACATGGGTGATGTGTGTGTGTTGTGTGTGTTTATTATTATTTTTGATGGTTTTACTCTTCTATGAGATTTTTAAGTAGACATAATTTTAATAAATTATGATTTGTTGAAATTTATCTGAGGTTATATATAATAAAATGAAATTTGTGTGAACTAAAGAAGTGCGTCTCCATTTTTTTGTTTTAAGAGTAGACTGGTCTTTAAAAATTGTCCAAAGAAGTACATTATATTCATTATTAAATTTGATGATATACAATAAAGTATTTATGGGCATATGGAACCATATCAAATTCTACTATTAATTCATATTAATAATTACCATAAGAGGAAAAAGGGATATTTTTCAAAATGAAAATTAGCGTATTTTTCAGAATATGATATAGTGTTATTCACTGAACAGAGGGAACAAATGTCAAAGTTTAACACAGTTTAGAGAATGTTTTAACATAAATTGAAATTTAAATCTGACCCAATTTCACAGTTTTAAGTAAAATGGTAGCACTTACAGTTGGGGATGCCCAGCTTGCTCAGGGCGGAACACCGCCCCTTCACAGAAGCTGGGCAGCGGGGGATACCTCGCTTGCTCATGGCGGAATGCAGCCCCCTCACAGAAGCTTCGCTGGCTGGAAGCCCGGCCGGCCCAGGGCGGAATGCCGCCTGCTTCAGGAAAGCGGAGCACCCGGGAACGACAGGTTAGCTCAGGGTGGAATGAAAACCGCCTGCCTCCCTTATCCGCCATAGAGCCTTTCTCTTCCCAGAAGTGCCTGTTGCTAGTTAGAAGAGTTCTTTCAATGTGCTTGTTTAACTATAAACTTTATCCTCCTTCTTGCTTGTCAGCAAGATGGGATTAACATTTGACCTTCCTCAATCCTTCTTTGGCTATTGTTTTCTATCCAATAAAAGTGAGACTGTCGAGTTGCTCTTGGCAGACGTCCTTTTCGACTGTTGTCCCCTGCTCCCAGTCTTTTCCAGCTTACTGGTTCGTGCCTAATTCTTCTCTCGTCGCCATCTGGAAGCGGCACCCAAGCTTTCTTGGGCTTCCTGTTTTTGGTGTTCTGTTCCACTCATCTCTGCCACCGCCCCCAGGTCCTCAAAATGGTTTTCTATGGTATCTTCCAGAAAACTTCTGATGTCCTCTTCAGTATGTAGGCTACATCAGTAGGGAATAGCGTTAAAACCTCTTCTGTTCCATGTGGATATTCACGTCGTTGAGCACCGCTTGGTCAAAGTCTGCCCTTTTCTGTTGGTCTGTTTTCTCTGGTCACTTCAGGAGTCCTTTTGTAAGAAATCCTATCCCATCAGATGCTCCTCTCACTCTCTTTCTCCCTTACTCTTGCTCTGGCTTCTTTCTTCAGATTTGCCGGGGAATGACGAGTCCTTTTCATTCCTATGAAGATAGAAGAATTGGCTAATCCACAGATACCATTTTTAGTGATATACAAGTGTATATATAATAACTGATATGGAGATGTACATGTGCACCTACGTATATATTCTATAATCTATAAAGTATGGAGGTTGGATTAAGTCTGAAGTCTCTCATACAGCTTGATAACCTGTGACTCTTTGATCAATAACTTCCATTTTCCCACAGGTCAGAGAAATGGGAAAAAATGCACATATGAACATATGTAGCACGTTAAAAAATGATCACAAATCCTATGACTCCCATTTCCCTTTGATTCACATGGGCTATGTGACTGTGTTAAACAGTGAAATAAACGTGTCAGTTTCAGGCCCAAGTCCAAAAGGAACCCCTCTCTTGGAACATTTGCTATTGGAGCTCTGAGTGGACAGGAAATAAGTCTAACAACCTTGTTACAAAGACTGCACGGAAGTGGAGGGCCATCTGAGCCTCATCTCCCAACTGTACCCATCAAAGTGACAGGCATGTACATAAAGTCATCCTGAATCCTCTAGACCAAGCAGCCGCCTGCTGAAGGCCACCACCCACTGACCTCAGTTAATGCCGTATTAAGCATAAAAATTGCCCCATGAGATCCTGCCACAATTTCTGACCCCAAAAACATATGTAATATGACAAAAGGGTTGTTTTAAGCCCCCAAATTTTGAAGTCATTACATAACTAATTGGGTAACATGGCAAATACGTATCCAAACTAATGGAAATCAAGGAATATGTTTAAAGGCACCAAGTTATCTTAAAAAGTTCTCTGAACACACAGAAAAACAGAAAGAGACCCATAACTACAGAGAACAAATTGATCGTTTCCAAAGAGGAGGCAGCGGGTGGACAGGCAAAATGCGTGAAATACAGTGGGAGATAACAGGCTTCCAGTTACAAAATTAATAAGTTGCAGGACGAAAGGCACAGCATAGGGAATATGGTTGGTGGTACAGTACAGCGAGCACAGCATAACATACAGACTTGTCAAATCTTGTTGTTTTATATCTGAAACGAATGCAACATTGTGGGTCAGCTATAATTCAATTAAAAAATCAAAGGAAGTTTAAAAAAATTAAAAGTGAGCTCTGTTATCCAAATAGGACATACGAGATGGATTTCCCATCATACCATAAATTGAAAACGACTTCTCTTGATAGAACAATGCTTTCCTTAGTCTTAGTCCCTACTCCCTCCACAAAAACAAAACAAAACAAAACAAAAAAACAAAAAACAAAAAAACAACTACTTTTGAAAAACATCTTGGTATTTTGAAAATTATAACTGCAGTGAGTGATGAGAGTGAAAACAAACTGATAATCCACGTTTCCTCATTTCTTATCCCTTTTATGAAGATGAACAGTAAAATCATAGTGTAAGAATTAACCAGAGAGAGGTCCATTTTCCACTCACTATAATCAAGCTGGAATTCTCAACTATTATTTAGTATTAGTTGATTCTGGTGGCAAATGCAAATATGGTTTCACTTCTTGGGCACATGAGGAAGATTTGGTTGGTGAAACAGACATACCAGGTTGGCCCAGGCCTGCACTGCCAGGGTTCAGAAAATTGCAAGATACAACCTGACACTTAAAACTTCCCATCAACAACTACCGCTGCCCCCCCAACATCTTGTTTCTTCCCACAGACAGCTCATACTGAGACCTGTCCACTGTCAGGGTCAAGCTATAGGGGGATGCCCACAAACTAGGTGGGAAATGAGAGGATGCAACTGCAGCTCTCTGGGGATGCCTAAGGCCACTGAATGCCCCGTCATGATTCTCCAGCACAGATGGGGGCAGCCTGCACCACGTGGGTGGAGCTCGAGGACACAGAAAGTACTGGAGTGGCAGTCAACAAACAAATGTGTTTGTGTAATATATAAACCCCCATAGGGTTGTCAATTGGTGGGATTCACTTTTTCTAACTGTTCACCCCATGACATACAACTTCAGGAAACCCAGAGCCCATGGATTATTGTTGAAGGGCACATTCGGACTCAATCAAAGTGTAACTAAGCGTAATCATACAAATAAATACAAATATCATTAAAAATCAATACCACCTCAAACTTTCTTTTTCATTCCCAAATGAGCTTTTATGGGTTTTAATATCAATTAATGTGCTTATAGAACTGGTAAAAAAAAAACAGTCAATGATGAAATTTTAAAATTACCACTCTGCTTTCCCTTATTTCTGTTGATGTACTTTTTATCTCACACAAAAATGAATTACTAAGGAATAAATCATACTTCACTGAACACGTTTTAGCTGAAATGATGCACCAAGATGTACAGCTTTGGTCAGGCTTATACTGTTGTTGTCAACATAGTATATGGGGTGTAAGAGCTACTGTCTTTTCCTTCTCCCATGAATATTAGTCCTAACAGATTCTTCACGTGGAAAGAAAACTTAGTCTAGAAGATACACTAATTCCTCTCCTCCCTGGTGAAAAATACTGTTAGAGGTATTAGTTTTAGATAGAGAAGCAAGTTCACTTTGGAAAAAAGCACACACACACAAAACCCTCCAACATGACCTTTAATACAGTGATAAGGGTGAAAGTGTAAACTTCATTTGGAAACAGCACTCAAAATACTGTTTTGAAGGGCCTTTACAACAGCGGTATACTCTTTGAAAAGATTTTTCAGATCAACTGATTGAATCATATTTAATTTACCTAGGGACAATTAGATAAAATTTAAAATTCCAAACAAAAACTTTTAGGACACAAATAAAATTATATGTGCTTTTATTCCTGCAACTATCTCCAAAATCTAATATTCAATGGTTTAAATTGCTGCATTTCTCATTTGCAATGCAGATGAAGAGAGGAACACAGCAGACACATGTGAGATGAGGTGTGAGGCATAAAAGGGAGCACAGGAGGCAACTGACCAGCTGAATAGCGACTGCCCCAAAGATGACCATATCCTGAGCCCAAGAAGCTCTGAGTACTTTACCTTACCTGGCAAATGGGATTTAGCAAGCATGATTAAATTAAGGTGTGAGGGGGGAGAGATTATCCTGGATTACCTCGGTGGTCCCAATGTAATCATGAGGATCCATAAGGAGACAGGAGGATCAGAATCAGAAGGCAATGTGAAGTTGGAAACAGAGGGATAAAAGGTGGTGCAATGAAGGGCCACAAGTCAGGGAATGCAGGCAGCTTTAGAAGCAGGACAAGGCAAGAAAGTGGATTCTCCTCTAGAGCCTCCAGAAGGAACACAGGCTGCTAACACCCCGATTTTACCACACTGAGACTGATTTTTGAACTTCTGACCTCCAGAACTGCAAGATAATCAATTTGTGTTGTTTCAAGCCACTGAGAATTTGTCATTTGCTACAGTGGCACTAAAAACTACTAGAAGAACTCACTGAGACATATTGAGTCTGTACAATGGCAGGGACCATTTCTAGGTAGGACTATCTTCAGGGTGTGGTAGTACTGGATCTGGAGAGTTGACTGCCAGCATCCTTCCTCCCTCCCCCTCCCTGAACCCCAGTGCACTGTGTGCCTCCTCCACTGCAGCCCAGGTGACTCACAGGAAGCTGGCCCCATCCACACTACAGGGAAGGGGTCTGTCATGGAAGCCAGTCATGTTCCTCCTGGGCCATTCACACAGCCAGCTGCACGACAGTCAGTGCCTTGTTACTGTTCTATGAGAGACAGTAACCTAGGTTGTCCCACACACACAAACGGGAAGGGCTTTACAGAAATATCTGGGTTGTCTCTGAATGTGAACAGGAAAAGCAGTGCCCCCACTGCGGGCAGCCATCACACAGTCAGCAGGGGGTGGAAGACAAACTGGCCAGAGGGAAAGGGCACAGTAGGGAAAAATGGAGAAAATCATGGAGACAGTGTGAATAAAACACATTCTCTGCAAGCACTGCCATGAGCTGCTTCTTTATGAGATTGAAGGTTGTTTTTTTTTTTTTTTTTTTTTAATCTTTAAGACAGTTTGAGTTAGGATGAGACAACCATCCAAACTGATTCAGGAGGTCAGACTTTACGGAAACTAAGAAATCCAGATAATAAAAGTAGATGACTCACATGTGTGAAAAGTTTCCTTTCCCACTAAGGGCGGGGGGAAAACTAGAACCTTGAATTTGTGGCTATTCCATTATTCTTGCTATTTTTCATCACTCAAATGTATTTTTCAAGAATGAGGAAATTATTCTCAATAAATACAGTGATGGTTCCCTGAAAATTTGTAACCAAGTAGGGAACAGTCAGAGTCTCTAAACAGATTGTTTTGAATTGACTTAACAATCACACAAAATAGACTGATGAAATCCAGGGTCATTTCTGTTTCCTTTTCCATGAACTTCTCCTTCCTCTCATTTGGTCTGTTTTTCAATCGGACTGTTTGTCTTCTTCTCAATTTGTAGGCACGTCAGAGACATGAACTCCTTGAACAGCTGATGTTACAGATGCTCGATCCCAGGACTCTGAGATCATGACCTGAGCCGAAGGCAGCGGCTTAACCCACTGAGCCACCCAGGCGCCCGGTAGACTTGTTTCTGATTCTGCCTTGTGACCTGACAAAGGTGGGATGGTGACTCCTGTTACTGCTTGCTTATTATAGCTATGGCATACAGCGGTGGAAGTACTAAGTACTAAGCCACTAGAAAATTTGAGAAAGGATAAGCAATTCTAATAGTAAGGATATTTTCACATACATTATAACTAATTTAATATTTTAGGACTGAAACAAATCTAGAAGAATGTACAGACATTCTTCATCATTTCAGGTACTTTAACATCCAATACTACCCTAATCCAATCCATGGGACTTTAGTTTTATAGCCTTTTCCTTGTCGATGAATCTGAAGAATAGAATCAGTATAAACTACTTTATGTCTGAAAAAATTCATCTTTGAATTTTGACTTGACCAGCTCCACAGAATTAATAACAAGTCCGTTTCTTGGTGCAGCCACATTGGGAAACAGTGTGGAAATTCCTCAAAAAAATTAAAATGGAGCTGCCCTATGACCCTGCAACTGCACTCGGTATATACCAAGAAGATACAGATGTAGTGAAAAGAAGGGCCATCTGTACACCAATGTTCATAGCAGCAATGGCCAAAGTCACTAAAGTGTGGAAATAACCAAGATGCCCTTCAATGGATGAATGGATAAAGATGTGGTCCATATACAATATGGATTATTATGCCTCCATCAGAAAGAATGAATACCCAACTTTTGTATCAACATGAACTGGTCTGGAAGAGATTATGCTGAGTGAAATAAGTCAAGCAGAGTCAATTATCATATGGTTTCTTACTTCTGGAGCATAAGGAATAACACAGACGACATTGGGAGATGGAGGGGAGAAGTGAGTTGAGGGAAATTGGTGGGGGAGACAAACCATGAGAGACTGTGGACTCTGAGAAGCAAACTGAGGGCTTTAGAAGGGAGGCAGGTAGGGGGTTGGGTGAGCCTGGTGATGGGTATTATGGAGGGCACATATTGCATGAAGCACTGGGTGTGGTGCATAAACAATGAATTCTGGAACACTGAAAAGAAATAGAATAATAAAAAAAGTCCCTTTCTCCTTTAAATTTCATAATCAATACAAAAAGTTACATGGTATTGGACTTGAGCTACTACTTGCTGTATGTCCAGCTCTCTTACTTTCTTTTTTTTTTTTATTATTTTCAGCATAACAGTATTCATTGTTTTTGTACCACACCCAGTGCTCCATGCAATCCATGCCCTCTATATTACCCACCACCTGGTACCCCGACCTCCCACCTTTTATATACCTGGAGGCACTTGCATGAGGCAGACAAGTTCTCAATAAAGAACTTTAATTCAATATATTAAAGTATACTATGTTTTCCACAGTGAATATAGACTATTTATCAAATCAGAATAAAGTTCTGAAAAAAATACCCATATACAGATAGCTAACAAATACACAGCCCGGTACCTCTAAAGGTTAGTACTTCTACATATTTCAAAAGGCATCAAGTTTTTGCTGCTTTCCCCTGATCCAAGCATGCACATTTGTGTGTATGTAAGTAAACACCCAAAGACAACTGAATTAGTAGTCCACATTCACCACATGGATTAATGCCTGTTGTGATCTCTTTCCCTCCCAAATTGTTTCTGATTATTCACTTTAACTAATTTTGCCTGCTTTCCAATAATAGGGAGAAGAAAATTTGCTTCCCCACCCCAGCACCAATCAAAGGGATACTTATGTCCTGTGAGCCTTCATTTTTCATAGGGGAAAACAAACAAACAAACAAACAAAAACCCAAAAAACCCTGAGCAGTGAAACTAGAAATTCCCTCATGTTTCCTTCCTTTCTGGAGCTTACTGCCCTTAGGTTGCACAGTTGCCCAAATATTGGACCCTCCATAAGAAGCTGTAAGTAGCACGTAGTGGATGAAAGATCCAGGATATAAGGAAGGGCTACTCTGGGCAGTTGCATGGCCTGGAATGGTCTGCCTCACCACTGGGCAAGGTCTGGGGCCTGGGGTCACCGTACCTCAACACCGTTAAGAGAAGACTTCAACGAGAATGTTTATTTCAACATCTTTGCATGAGAAAATAAACACTGCCTTCAATAAACAGTTTCAATTAAAAATTAAAATTTTAAAACTTAATTTTAAATATAATTATACCAAGAAGAATCATGACACATGTTGAATTATTTTAGGAGCCACAGTCTTCCTGAGGTACAAATAAATAGTTTGTACAAATAGGTAAAATCATTTATTAGGAAACTTTAAACCTCTTACAATAAAGTTACCATTAAATATAAGAATAAAGTGACTATTTTGCTTAAAAATAAACAAAGGTCACTTTGAAAGAGAATGGCAGCTTCCCTGTGGACATCCTCTATACCCAGCCCAATCAGTACTTACCAAGTACAAGTTTGTAGATTTTGCTAACATGGTAAATGATGGAAATAAATGAGGAAGACAATATTTTCAAAACAGTGTAAAAAGAACTTTAAAACAAGTATCTTGATTCTCCTTATTCTTCCACTCTAATTTGTAGCCTTTGGATAATATGTGGGAAAGAACATATATACATTTAAATTTTAACTTAAATGTCTACTGAAATAAAATGCTATCTTATTAAAATTCCTATCCGAAATTTAAAAAAAAGTCATGGTGACAAATAATGTTGACAATCATGTAATGTAATCCTATCTTAAAACTCAAATTATGCTAAGAATGAATATTTCAAAACTAAATGTTTCACTTTGTTAAAAATATTCTTACTGAGTATTAAAAAAAATCACCCAATGGTATCATGTTTTTAAACTCATTCTACTCATCATGCCTGTATTTTATCCTACCAGTTCTCTCTAATGACTTAGCATTCTTTCTTGTCTGCTCTCCTCTCTCATTTCCTTTCACCAGCACCAAAAACACAAAGACTCCAAAGTCCTGAGAGCAGACTGGAGTATCCCTTTGCCTTCTAGAAGCTGTGCATTTTGACCCTACTGGTCCATTCCACCTGCCCAATAGGCAAGATTGCCCAATAGGACAGTGCAGTCAGGAAGGGAGGCAAGGATAGAATCTTGAGGGATAGCAGAGAGAAAGAATCACCTTAAGAAAACTGGCAAGAATTCCTATCTTACATTGAGGTCTTCCATCCATTTTGAGTTTAATATTTTGTTCTAATAACACAACTCTGGGTGGGCTCCGAGATGGCTCCTCAGTGGGGACACATCACCAGGAAGACCACACCATGATTAGAATTTAGAATCTTCGGCACCCCCACCCCAACCCCTACATTCCCCCAGAGAGGGGAGGGGGCTAAAAGCAGAGCACATCTATGTAAGGAATCCTCCATAAAAATCCTCATAGCAGGGACGCCTGGGTGGCTCAGTTGGTTAAGCAGCTGCCTTCGGCTCAGGTCATGATCCCAGCGTCCTGGGATCGAGTCCCACATCGGCCTCCTTGCTCAGCAGGGAGCCTGCTTCTCCCTCTGCCTCTGCCTGCCATTCTGTCTGCCTGTGCTCGCTCTCTCCCCCTCTCTCTCTTTGATAAATAAATAAAATCTTTTTTAAAAAATCCTCATAGCAGGGGTTTCAGGAAACTTCCAGGTAAGTCAACATATCCAGGTACCAGGAGGGGGATAAAACCCAGCTCCACAGGAATAGACATTCCTGTGCTTGGGACCCTCCCAGACTGTGCCCTTTGTGTCTCTGCATCTGACTGTTCATCTGTATCCTTTATCATATCTTTCATAAATTGCAAATGAAAACAAATGTTTCCCAGAGTTCTGCGAGCCACTCAGTTGAACCAGAGGAGGAGTTGAAGGAACCTCTGATTTGTAGCCAAGTTGTAGAGAAGTTGTGGGTAACCTGGGCTCCTCCTAATTATGACTGGCACCTGAATGTGATGGAACAGTCTCACGGGACTGAGCCCTTAACCTGTGGGATCAGATGCCATATCAAGGCAGACAGTGTCAAAGCTGAAAACTACAGGACACCCAGCTGGTGTTGCAGAGTTGCCTGGTGAGGGAAAAATCCACAGCCTCAGCCACAGTGTTAGAAGTGAAGTGTTCTGTGTGAATATGGTAATATAAAAGCAGATGGGAGAACTGAAATGTTTGCTTGACATACACTGTCACACAAAATATTATGTATGCCAGGTCTTTGCTGATGTGATATAGCACATATTCAAGTTCTAGTGAAATATCATAAAGAGTCAACTCAAAAAACAAACAAACAAACAAACAAGCAAACATACAAAATATGGATGAGCTGGGAGAAAATAAGCAATGTTTCCTCTTTCCTATCAAGAGAAAGACCATTCCTGAATTATCCAAGATTTTGCTTTTACCTGAATAACCATACAGTTCAATAGTACTTGAAGGAAAAAGCATGTTTGGTCCTCAGCGATCCTTTCCCCTGATATGGCCGGCAAGAGTGGAGTGATTCTTGTGGATATATCTTTGCTCCAGAGTGGGGAAAAAAAGGAGTTCTTTCACCAACGTTCAAAGGGTTTTTAAAAAATGGCCTTCATTAAAATACATCTGCCCCTCCTTTGGAACCTGCTCACGCTACACTCCAGGCCAGCGAGCATCAAGGGGTTGGAAATACGGTACAAACTCCCATGAAGCCACCTCTCCCTCTAAACTATTCTTCTCTCTGCCAAATTCTGCTTCGGTCAGCCGAAGGATCAAATACCTGTCTTTGGGCAATAAAGTGATGTGCATTAATCAATCATTGGCCCTAACTGGCAAGTTCCTTAAAAACTCATGGGACACAGATGGTTGCCATGACTTTCCCAGGAAGCAGCTACTGTCTTTCCATGAATGCGGCATGAAAATACAGGGCTGGGTGAGCAGATGAATGTCCACTCGTGAAACAATCATGCTGAGGACAATAAACAGTAGTTTTGGATGGCAGATTTAAAAATCATTCACAGCCAAGAAAACACTCCAGATACATGATGTGTCTCCACTTCCTCTTGTTCCCAACATCTGAGTCCTCCCTTCCATTCCTGTTTCCACCACTTCAGTAAATGTCTCCCATCCTCATTGCATATAAAAAAGGCTCTGATTCTTTCTATTCTAATGTCTGTAAGACATTACTGTGAACAAGAGCAGGGGATAATTCCTCCTCCAAACCCATCTACGAAATAAAGGGTTCTATTCAGGATCCTGACAAGCTGAGGAATCCCTCAAGAGAACTTCCAGAGTCATTTCAACCTGTAAGGCTGGCTAAAATGTTCCTCACCATCCGCCACACCAGGCCTAGGACTGATGAGTGTCTCCACCATGCAGGTCCCTAAGGATGACATGATCGCTGGGAAACCAGGCACGAGGCAAGCAAAAATCAGCACCTGCTCTTCTGCAAAGTTTGTCTGAAGTGCTTGAAGCCACAGAAGAAACAGATTGACTCCTTCAGATCTTACCTAAAAACAAAATTAAAGGTGACAAAATTAAACACATGTTTATGCAGAGATGCACTGCAATGCAGATTCAGTTCTGAGAAAGAAAAACTAGAAGTTAAAGGTACTGTTAAACTCCTGCACCAAGTTCTTAGTGACAAGAAATCAGGCGTGCTGCAAGAAGCCCAAGGGTGAAGAGTTGGGGTCTGGAGCCACAGTGCCTGGTTCCAATGCAGGCTCTGCTTTTTGCTTTTTGCTTGCTTAGCTGTGGCCAGTGGAGAACCACCAAACTTCTCCCTTTGCATCAGTCTCTACCTCTGAAAAATAAGGATGATAAAAGAATTTACCACAAAGTGTTTGCACAGGGATAAGTGACTTACAACAGTGCCTGTATCATCAACTGTCATTTAATCACAAAAATAATGCAAAGACATCCTCCAAATTTACAGTGTGCTTTGAATAGTGTTTTTTCTATAATATGCTTATGTATCATGGAAAGTTCTTGAAAAATCTCCGAGCTTAATAAGACCTTAAAGACCTGGCTCAGTTATTTGACCTTGAAGCCCATTCATCAGGCATTTCTACACCAGCCCGCCTTTTTTTTTTTTTTTTTTTTTTTTTGCCTGTGCAGGTAGCTACCTTGAGGGCTGCCGCCAAATCATCACTTCCACAAAGAACCATTCAGAAATTTCTGGAACTCATATCATTGCTGGACTTCTGGCATAAGTCCATTGTTCCTGGTGGATGCTTCCAGTAGTAGAAAATGGAACATGCTCAATGAGGGCAGGGGGTTGTGTTTGACTTGCCCACTGCCATATCTCCAGCACCTAGAAAGGTGCCTGAAACACATAGCTGGCATCCAGTAAATGTGTGCAATAAATGAGTGAACTAGACAAAAATAGATATGCACTGGTAGATGTGGCCTGTGGAGTACAGCTTCAAAAGCGGGAGAGTATTGAGAGTCCTACATGGCAGGTTGCATGGCACTGAGTTAAAGAAAATGGGTCCTACAATCAGACCAAAGGTTAAACCTCGAAAGTTGTGCGATCTTGGACAAGTCACCTACAAGAACAAAGACCCCTGTCTTCTATTGATAACAGCTGGGAAGAGAGAATCCATTTCAGAACGAAAGGGGACACAGGACGGCTGTGTACGACACTTATATTGTGGTCAAGATGGCAGTGTAAATTCACTTCATGGGGTCCCACACCATCATCCCTCACTACCATTTGAAATACATGGTAATAAGAGATGAAATATATATATATATATTTTTCAGTGTAACAGTATTCGTTGTTTTTGCACCACACCCAGTGCTCCATGCAATCCGTGCCCTCTCTAATACCCACCACCTGGTTCCCCCAACCTCCCACCCCCTACCCCTTCAAAACCCTCAGATTATTTTTCAGAGTCCATAGTCTGTCATGGTTCACCTCCCCTTCCAGTTTCCCTCAACTCCCTTCTCTCCATCTTCCCTTGTCCACCATGCTATTTGTAATGCTCCACAAATAAGTGAAACCATATGATAATTGACTCTCTCTGCTTGACTTTTTTCACTCAGCATAATCTCTTCCTGGAAGAGATTATATATATATATATTTTTAAAAGATTTATTTACTTACTTATTTATTTGACAGAGAGAGATCAAAAGTAGGCAGAGAGGCAGAGAGAGAGAGGAGGAGGAAGAGGGCTCCCTGCTGATGCAGGACTCAATCCCAGGACCCTGAGATCATAACCTGAGCTGAAGAAACAGGCTTAACCCACCCACTTAGCCACCCAGGTGCCCCTAGATTAAACACATATATTTTTTAAAGATTTTATTTATTTATTTGGCAGACAGAGATCACAAATAGGCAGAGAGGCAGGCAGAGAGAGAGGAAGGGAAGCAGGCTCCCTGCTGAACAGAGAGCCTGATGTGGGGCTCAATCCCAGGACCCTGGGATCATGCCTTCAAGCCGAGCCGAAGGCAGAGGCTTTAACCCACTGAGCCACCCAGCCACCCCTAGATTAAATATATTTTTTTTTAAGAGAAGAGAAAAGTTAGCAAGTGAACCTCGGTAAAAAACAAAACAAAACAAACAAAACCCAAAACTGACAAACATCTCCATGAAGCAGCAACCGCAGAAATTCTCAGTGATGCACAGATGTGTAGCGACAGGAAAAGATGTCTGGAGGCTGACTTCAAGGAGGACAAGTCGCTCCCACTGGAGATAAAGGCAGACAGAAAGGCCTGCTCGCTTGCTGCCTGAAGCCACAACTTCAACTGGGCTGCGGACTTGATTGCACACCACTTGCTTCACCAGAACACTGTGAGGTTTCCAGTAGCTCATTACATCTAAACACTACTGCCTCCTTTAACAAGGTTTCCCTTCCAGATTGCCCCTGACTTACAGGGATAGGCAGTAGGTGTCCCTCCACGTGCTCCTTCCAAATTCTCTCCTCTCTCTGCTTTCTTCTGATCCACTTTTTATTTATGGGCTAGCTTTACAGGATATCCCTTCTGTGATTAAACAGGTCTTAATAATTCTACCTTTTGTAAAGGAAGCCTTCCCCAATTATTTAGATGTTGATAAATATTTACCTCTGAATCTCCATAAATCATCACTTTATATGGCACCAACATGTAGAAAATAAGAATGAAGTTACCCAATTTTCAGAATGAACCATACAAATGACAACCTACCATCTAAAGCCAGAGACAGAAAGCGAACATCTGCATAAACTAAAGTAATGCGGGTTCCTTATTCATTCATATTTATTATGCAAAATGGAAGTTTTAGGAAGATTAGAATAATGCATACTTGTTCTATTATATAGGCAACTAATCCTCTGTAGATGGTAATGTATCCATAACTCCATCTCCAATCTAGAATTTCTGAACACGAGGAGAGGGTATTAAAATCTCCACTGTGGGAGGCAGAGCATTACAGTGTCTGGCTCTGGCCTTCCTGCTGCAGGATGAGACTTGCAATTAGTGATGGCAAATGGAATTCACAAAACATTTCTGGGCTTTAGAAGACATCGGAAAACTAGCAAAGGACTTAGAAAATGGTAGGAAAGGAAGCAGGAAGAGGGAGGTGGCAGAAACAAGTGAGCCAAAACCTGATCTGTAAGCAACAAGCTCAAGAGAAACAAATCAGGGTGCCAGAGAACAAATGCCATTTTCACTGCAGGATCTCTACAGGCCTGTGCCCTCCAGACCCCGTTCCCACCACACGGTAAGTTGGGGGAACTGAACCTGAGATTTCCTTAATAAACCAGGACCCTCAAATGGAACCAAAGTGATCCCAACCAAGAACACTCCCAGCCTCCTGGCAAAGGAAAGACAAACCCTCCAGGAAAAAACAGACAAACAAACAAACAAACAAACAAACAAAAAAAACCACCAAAAAAACAGAATTAAAAGAGATTACATATATGTTCCAATAAATCTGGTCTCAAAATCCCTTCACAGAGCATGCAAGAAATGAGGCCACTGTGAGAGACAGAAGACTGAGGGAAAATGAAGACTTTAGACACTGGAATGATCAGATACAGAATAGAAAATATTACATGTTAATTGTTTAAGAACACAAAAGAGGTTTAAAAATAAAGAAGGATCAAGAGCCTATCAAAAGCAACAGGCCAAGTGTGAACATGGAACTGAAGGAAGTTAAACAGGGACCAAAAATCACTGAGACGTAAAACACAACAGAAAACACACCAGAATGGTGGGGCAGTAGATGAGCCCCGAATGAAGGACTTCACAACACTGCACCAAGAAGTGAAGACATTCCCCAGAATGCAACACAAGGAGGCAGGAGAAGAGGATGAACGCCAGCTTGAGAGACACGAACAACAGACGGGAGGTTTAAATAAGAATCCTGGGAAGTACAGCAGAAGGACAGAGTCAAAATTTCAGAAGAAAACAGCTGAGGATATTACAGAAATGATAAATCCAGAAATACAGGAAATGCACAGATACCAAGCAAGATGAGAAATCTTCAATTAAACATTTTGTGGTAAAGCTATAGAACACCAAAAACTAAGAAAAGGTTTTAAGGAAAAGGCATTTAAAGGAATGAACAGGGTGGAAACAGGGTTTAAAGCTGCTACAGTGGTAAGGAGATGCTAGTAAAATGGTACCTGTAAAGGGTGACAGGAGTATTTTTACTGCCACTACTGCTAATACTGTGTCTAATGCACATAACAACTGAAGACTGCGAAGGTTAAGCTGGAGAAGAAAAAAATTAAACGAATTATGACCCTCAAAAGAAGGATCATGTCGGGGCGCTTGGGTGGCTCAGTGGGTTAAGCCTCTGCCCTCAGCTCAGGTCATGATCCCAGGGTCCTGGGATCGAGCCCCGCATTGGGCTTTCTGCTCTGCAGGGAGCCTGCTTTCTCCTCTCTCTGCCTGCCTCTCTGCCTACTTGTGATCTCTGTCTGTCAAATAAATAAATAAAATCTTTTTTAAAAAAAAAGAAGGATCATGCCAATGAATTTCACAACTCTGGTGATCACTTTAAAAGCATCTCTTCTTTTTATCATAGCATTTGTATCATGTCCAGGATGAGATATTACAGCACACATGATAGAATATTTTAAAACAATAGTCCATTTTGCTCAAACTCCATGTTGAAAGCAAACGACTCTGTCAAACACTTTGAAGAAGGTAAAAGTAGTGGAACCATGTTTTGTCAAGAAAGCCCAGGGAGAAAAGCAGGTAGTAAAACCAAGTAGCAGTATCGAGGAAGGGCAGCCTCAGGAAGAAAATGAACACCGTTTTCTTCTGCTTTGTTCTCTTTTTTGTTTTCTTGTTGTTGGTATCTTTTTTTTTTTTTTTTTTTGGTCTTTCCCAGAAATCACTTTATATATATACATTTATCTGTTCAACTTCAGTGAAAGTTGGGAGGAAAAGGGCCAGAACTTTTGAATGGTTGTCTTCAGCTGAGTGCTTATTTTCTTCCTTCAGTTTCTCTGGGGTTTCCCACTATTCTTCAATAAACATGTGTTGCTTTCTGGCAGGGTAAAGCCAAATGCATTTTTAAAAGAAGTAATGGCAGGTCATCCGTCCATCCAGATCAGGAGAGAGCCCATACCAGAAAAGGCAGAGAGGGTAGTAGACTCCCCTCTGTGAGTTTCTGCCCTCTTGGTCTTTCCTCAGCCCTTGCTCTCTGCTATGTCTCTCCAGTCACACCCCAAACCCAGAGAAACAAAAGGACTCTTCAAAACTTAAACCCTGTGAGAAGGGCCACGCGGAGGCAAGGAGAGCCCTGTAAGACTCTGAGCCATGTGGTCTGTATCTGAGACTGCACATCTCCTTGAGCCACGTTCCATTCCCTCCATGCCTAATGTTGGCCTTGTGTTCTACAGAAGCAGTCAGGGCATCCATACACTCCTCTCTGTGTGCTTTTCTGTATACCTGATCCCATCTCAACCCACAACATCCAGCAGCATGCACCATCTGTCATCTCCCTTCAGTCAACCTGCAAATAGGTAAACACAGCCTGTAAAACCCACCCTTGTCCAAGCTATGTCTGGAGTTATGATCGTCTGTGTCTTTACCATCAAACTTTCTAAAAGGCTATTCTTGTGTGTGACCTCCATGGTCTCACGCCCAGGCACTCTATCTCTATGTCTGGCTTAGGACTCCACTACTCACCTCCCATTTTCTTTCAGTACTCAGTGACAACCTCCTTGATCTACCCCCACCCCCTAATCAAGCTGCTTTGCAACTTTTCACATCATCGAACATTGCTGACATTTCATTCCTTGAAATCTCTCTTCTCTAGACATCTGTGCAAAAATGCCTTCCTGGCATCAAAGCCATGTCCCTCCCCTTCCATCCACTACTCCTTTATTCTTCCCCTTTATCTGCCCAAGAAAAGAAGGAATTACCCTAAATCCTTAACTGTCACTCTCTCTACAAGGAATATATCCCTTGGCAACAGCATGATTGCATCTCTCTTCCCCCAAGCACCCATTCCTACATTTTGACTGTCCAACCAGAACCTACACCTGCACGTCCAACAGACACCTCAACTCAGATTGCCTAAAGCTGCACTCCTCCTCTTACCTCCTGCACCTGGCTCCCTTCCTGAGTTGCCATGACTGTTGTGGCAGTTGACACATCAGACTCAACATTCTGAAAGCACAGAGGCACCCCTAAGCCTACTGCAGCATTTTTTTTTCCATAGCCGAGATATGGAAGCAGCCCAAGTGTCCAGCAACAGAAGACAAAGTGGTACATACACACAATGGTATATTACTCAGCCATCAAAAAGGATGAGATCCTGATATTTACAACAGTATGGGTGTACCTAGAGGGTATTGTGCTAAGCAAAATAAGTCAGACAGAGAAAAACAAATACTGTATCTCCAGGGATGAATCCTTAAAAAATGCCCTACATATTCAAGTTTTAAGGCAGGACCAGAAGCAACAGTTTTAGCATATATCACCACGATATAAAATAAAATCTTAAAAAAAAAAAGGAAATAATAGGACAACAGCAATTAGGGTAAAAAGACTTAACAACTGTCTTGCTCAACATCACCAGCACCACACCAGCTACACGTCTGACCCCCAGACCAGCATAGCAGGTGTGAGGACAGGTCCAAGCAGAGAAAGTGTTACTTGTCACATTTTTTGAAAAATGATAAACAGAAGGGATGCCTGGGTGACTAGGCTGGTTGAGCGGCCAACTCTTGATCTCAGCTCGGATCTTGATCTCACGGTGGTGAGTTTGAGTTCCACACTGGGCTCTGCACTGGGTGTGGAGCCTGCTTTAAACTAAACTAAACTAAACTAAACTAAAATAACACCTCTGTCAAAAGTACGTGAATTCACAACTTACATGTAAGTCAAGTTCTACTTGTTCTAAGACAGCATGAAAACCAAGATGTCGTTAGCGAGACAGGAAGCAAGATAAATTGTGTATTCCATGTGCCGTGAGATGACTCCAACTGCATCCAAGTCAGCCATGGCCCTCCACACATCTGCAAGAGAGGGTATATTATCCACATTAGCACAGAGGAAACCAAGGCTCAGAGAGGTTAAAAAAAAAAAAAAGAGTCCAAGATCATAGCATCATTTAGCAGCATAGCCAGAATGTATAGGAATTACCTCAAAACAGGCCACACTAGTGGAAGAATACCTTAGTGTGGAGTTATGAAAACCCAGGTAGAACGCTGCCTCAGAAAGGCAGATAATCAATAAAGGAAAAATAAAGAGGCGCCTGGGTGGCTCAGTCGGTTAAGCATCTGCATTGGGCTCAGGTCATAAATAATCCTGGGATCTTGCCCTATGTCAGACTTCCTGCTCAGCAGGGAGTCTGCTTCTCCCTCTGCCTCTGCTCCCCATTCATTCTCATAAACAAACAAATCAATAAAATCTTACCCCAAAAAAAGAAAAAAATAAAGATTATAAGCTTACAATAAAGATATGAATGATGAGTCAAAGCTTTCAGTGACACACCCACACCTGCCTACAGTTCTCTGGCTAAAACATGGGTGGAATTGATGGGGTTAGAAGAACAGGAGGCACATAGGCCCGGACAGCACAGCCCCAGCAGATGCAGAATCCTGGTGTAGGATTAGCTAGCTTTCATTGTCCTTTAAAATGTCAAAGCTAAAGAAATCTGGTAGGGTTATTGAAGTCTGATCCTGGGGGATGCCTGGTTGGCTCAGTCTGTTAGGCAGCAGCCTAACATGACTCAGGTCATGATCACAGGGTCCTGGGATCAAGTCCGACATCAGACCCCTTACCCAACCAGAAGCCTGCCTCTCCCTCTGCCTGTTGCTCCCCCTGCTTGTGCTCTCTCACTGACAAATAAATAATCTTTAAAAAGAAAGAAGAAAGAAAAAAAAAGAAAAGAAAAATAAAATCTGATCCACAGTATAGAACAACACAAAGGATGGTACTTTCTTGGGCTGATTTCTGTTTGTTTGATTTTAAGTAGGTTCCACAGCCAGCACGGACACTAGTGCAGGGTTTGATCTCAGGACCCTAAGACCATGAACTGAGCCAAAGGCAGACAATCGATTAAGCCACCCAGGCACCCCACTTTCTTGGGTTCTAATGGGACTTTTCCTAGGTTCTAATCCTAGCTGTACTGGCTGCCAGGGGGAATGAAGTCCAGCACCACAAGAAAAGCATCCCAAGGCAGCAGTCCTCTGCAGAAGATTTGCTGGTGGCTGCCATCATCAAAGAGTCAGTGGGTGAAGTTGTTGAAGCACAGTGGGAACAATGATAGCCACTGCCTTTTGGGTGTCACTGAATCATCCTACTCATCTTCAGGAAGCCTGGCCCTTCTCCAGTCAACGCAGCAAAAGCAAACTTGTTAGAAGAACAGGGGAGGGGGTCATCTCCCTCCCTCCCAGAAACTGAAGCAACCAGCCAAACAGTGCAGCACTGGAGTAAAAATAAAAATATGAAGGAATGTGGCTGCACCTGGGTAGCTCAGTCTGTTAAGCATCTGCCTTTGGGTCAGGTCCTGATCTCAGAGACCTGGGATCTGAGACCCACATCAGGCTCCATGCTCAGTGAGGAGTCTCCCTTTCCTTCTCCCTCTGCCCCCGCTCCTAGCTCATTCTCTCTCTCTCTCAAATAAATAAAATCTTTAAAATAAGAAATTTAAAAATGAAGGAATGAATCAAAATGCAGAATTCAGAAACAGAACTACAGATATAAAAACTACATATAAAAACCTGAAATATGACCCGGTGAGTGAGGAAGGATTATTAAATCATGATACTGTATGAATTGATTGCCAATTTTTTCTTAGAACATAGAGCACACTGCACTACACGAAAACGAAAACACAAAATTAGGATTGAATACAAAAACAAAATTATCAGTGTTATTCCATCAAGTGTTTCTCTAACCTACTGATCAAAACCTCAGTTCATCCTCCAAAAGAATCTGGGCACCACCTCAGCACACATGAACACATTTTCAGGCCACAGTTCACACTGCTCCAGTCCTCACTCTAAGTCCTGAGCCCTGGGCTCCTCCAGGCAAAGCCACCACCAACTAGGCCCCTGCCCTAGAAATCCCCAAACCCAACCACTTCACAACAGGGAGACTCAGGGAGATTCAAATGGGCAGAAACGTGGGACTTTGACTTTTTTTTTTTTATTAAAAGAAAAATACAGCAAGAAACATTTCTAGCACAAAGTGAAGAGCTAATCTTTCACAATGTCGAGAGTATTAGAATTATCAATACACCATCAGTAGTTTGATAGGTCAAACAGGCCAAAAGCTGGAAACACAAGAGGAAATGCTCACAGCAAACAGACCTGAAAGCCAAGGCCTGGACCGGCTGACATGGCTCTGCCGCTTACCACAGCGAGAAAGTGTAACTTTCCTGGGCCTCAACTTCCCTCCTGGCCAGCAGGAAAGTGGCAACACCACAAAATTCATATCTGGTCAGGGATTACGTGAAAGGAGAATGCTCAGTGAGAGCCCCGCCACACTGCCCGTCCAGCCACAGTCTGCGCCCAGTGAATGGGAATTTCCTCTACTGCAGTCACACGAAGAGCTGAAGGATCTGCACAGGATGCCTGTTTATTTACCAGTCACAAAACCACGTTCTGCCATAAACAGAGAGGGCAAGAGACCCCAAGAGATGGGAATATCCCTCACCCTTGCCTGGACCAGGCTTTCAAGACAAGTTGGAAAGCCCACAGCAGCTCTGCCACTGACTCTGAATGAGCCTTTGGAAGACAACACCATCCCAAACAACAGTTTAATTTACTTCTCGTTAAAAAGCAGTGAGACAAGGTCTTGGCCACATCTTCATAAATTAACAGCTTAGGAGGCTAAACCCCAATGATTTAGTTATGTCCCCAGCAGGCACACCTCCACTCGTGGGCAGCTTCAGGGAGAAAGGGTGCCTCCCCATCCATGAGGACACCCTCTGACATTCATCTGAAGATGCTTCCTACCCATGGGCATTTACTCCCTGGAACCCCCCCCCCCCATCTAAGTTCCTCTCTGGACGCTGCATGAGGCAACTTCCTCACACCCCCATCACCACTGCTGACACCGCAGCTACCCCCGAGCTTTCAAGCAGGGTGCACCTGTCTTTGCTGCCAAGCGTCCCATCAGCCCAGCTCCATCACTGATTTCTGTACCCATAATTAATTAACTTATGCATGTATGTATTTATTTATTTTTACAGCTTCATTTATTTTAGGGAGAGATAGACAGAGAGAGAGAGATACAGAGAGAGCACACACACACAAATACAGGGAGATAGAACCTCCAGCAGATTCTACACTGAGAGCAGAGCACACCTCAGGGCTCAATCCTACCACCCTGAGATCATGACCTTAGCTGAAACCAAGAGTTGGATGCCTCAACGACGGAGCCACCAGGCACCCCTCTGTACCCTTAATCTTAAGAAAAGACAGACACCGCTTCTTTCTGTCAGCCACGGCCTCATAAGCCATCTGTCACACAGCCAAAGTTTCCAGAGGGTAGGACCAGGTCTGCAACACCAGTGATGCCAGAATATCTCCATAAAACTACAATCTAGTGAGTACCAGGCTCTGCTCTAAGCTCCTAATATGGCCTTCTATTTTGTACCCCTCACAGACCTACATGCTAGGTATTATCCACAGTGCAGAGGAGGACACTGAGGTCCATGGCTTACCCAAGCGATCTACTTTTATGTGGCAGCAGCAGGGGCCTGAACCCAAGTCTGTGACTCCAAGGCCCCTCCGTCAACTCTGTTACTCATGCAGCCCCAACACAGTCATCAAATACCTCCCTAAACCCTCATCCCTCCTGTGAAAAAGCATGGTCTTCTGCCATTTCCCAGATGGGAAGAAAGCCGGCGTGAGCCAGATATAGTGACCTGCCCATGATGGTACAGGCGATGTCCCCTCTGTTCTCCCCCCAACACCCATGTCATTCTGCACGAGGCCCCATGGGGTCCTTCATGCTTCCAGTGGAAAACTCTGGTGAGACCACCAGTCTCCTGGCAGGCCTTCAACTTGACCCTGGAGGACAGGACCAGTTAGGAGAAAGCGGCTAGTTAAGCCTCTGAAATGGGGTCCTACCACCCAGGAAAAGCCCCTTATCTCCAGGGCATCGCCCGTGTGAATTAGCTGGATATGTAGAGGGCTCCACAAGCACCAGCCTTGCTGAGTCACTTTCTCTAAGGTGGTGGCTGAGACAAAAAGGACCCAGGAAAGAAAGGCATAGGCTGTTGTGGAACTCCAGTGCCTTGGCATCAACAATTAATGTGAGCAGCTGCCTCTGCTCACCAGATCTGCATTTTATGTGGGGCACACTGTTCAAAGTTTACACCCCCCATCTCTGTAACCTTCACGACAACCCCTGGAGCTCCCTGCACCATCATTACCACCTCACAGACAAGGAGACAAGGCATGAGGGGTGTGTAGAATGATGCAGCTCTGTGCTGGGGCCAACCGGGGGAGGACTCCCACAGGCTTGCTCTTCCCACTGCTGCAGAAGCAGCTGAAAACAATGAGTTTTTCAGTTTGCATTATGTAGAGTGGAAAAGTCTACCATAAAGGTCATTCAATTTTTAAATGGGTTATTCCTCAGGATAAAAACAGTTCCAAAAAATAATTTCCGAGAAGTTCAACATATTCCTCCTTCCAGGTGCCTGGAATGTGATGGAATGTTGTTAAAATAAGTTCTGGCCCATCAGTATGCCAGACAGAAACTGGAAGTAAGCTGTTGCAGGTCCCCAAAGGCTCCATCACAACCCTAAGGAGAAGACATATAACTTTCACTGTCCCAAAGTGGTTATGTTTAAAAAAAAAAAAAGGCACAGGTGGAACATTTTAAATTACAGACTTTCAATGCAGGGGCAGTGGGGGCGGGGGGGGTGTCCCCCAACTACCCCCAAATATTTCAGCTATATATAGTGACTTACCAAAGTGACTCATCACAAGTACCTACAAGGCGACTGACAGGCAACTGACCGGCAACTGACTGATGAGGAAGGTATTCGGACTGCTTAACAAAACCAACACAACTTAGAATTTTCATGATTAAGAAGAGAAAACCATTTATTAAACACTCGCCAGGCACCAAACCCGCTAGGCACTGTCACACGCTCTACTCATCACAAGGCTGCCAAACTCAGTGCAGAAACTGAGGCTGAGTAAGTCACCTAAGATCATGCAGCACCAGAAACTGGATTCCAACCAGTTCTGACATCATAGCCCACCCCAGCTTGTTGCAATGCTTCAGAACCTAAGCTTTGTGATGATCAATAAACTGCATGCTTAACAATGTTTACACATCTCTGTTAGAATTCAGGGAAAGGTTTATAAAAATGACATACACAAGGGGAAAAAATAATACAGTTTCTGGAGGCAGGCTTCCCAGGGTTCAAATCTTGGCTCCTCCACTTGCAAGCTGTGTGACCTTGGACTCCTTTAGCTCCCCTGTGCCCATATTTCCATGCATTAAAATGGTAGCCATAACAGACCCTATCTCCTAAGGCAAATAAAGCATTTTGGTGTTGTTGTTCTTGTTTTAAGATTTTATTATTTATTTGACAGAGAGAGAGAGACAGGGTGAGAGGGAACACACACAGGGGGAGTGTGAAAGGGAGAAGCAGGCTTCCCACTGAGCAGGAAGCCTGGTGAGGATTAGATCCCTGCACCCTGGGAGCATAACCTCAGCTGAACAACTGAGCCACCCAGGTGCCCACAAATAAAACATTGAGAATCATTCCTGGCATGAGTTAAACCTCAGAAGGTGTGGGCTAGTGTTACTTCTTGCTGGCCACTAGATAGAGTCAGCAGCCTCAGGCCCACTGTTTTAGCAACTCATTTGCATAAACAAAGCCCAGGCTCAGCCACTTTGTGCTTACCCTATGATTTCTTCCTGTCACTAACATCTCTCCTCACTCCTGCTCTGTGGCACTAAGCTCTGGGCCTCAACTTCCCATCTGTCAAATGAGGTGAGGAGCCCAGCTGATCTATCTGAGGTCCTTCCAGCTGGGCAACCTAGGGTTCTTGGTAACTCAGGGCCAAGAAATTTCAGAACCATCCTAACACAAACATTACCAGATGACACTCACTCAATTTCCTCAAATCTTCTCTTCCGTGTTATGTATAAATGCTTATTTTCATGGCAAATCTTCTCCAAGATCCCAGAGCTCCACGAGCACCCAGAATAGGCTGGGCAGGCATCCCCAGTGCTGAGGCTGGGGACAGGATGGTCAGAAGCTCTGACCTCCAGGGGAGATGGATTCCAAATCAAGCTGCTCTGATAAGCAGGTCTTTCCTGTTAGAGAGGATTTCAACAGAGCACAGTTAAGAGGAAGTGCAGGTAAGAAACTCAGAACTTGGCCCACCGGACAGAGGGCAGTAGGACAGTGGGCCGGAGGAGTGACAGAGGGATTGAGAGGAATGGCACGATCAACAGAGGCCAGCCAAGGCAGCACTGATGCTCAATGTGAGAAGGTGGGCTGGGGATACACTGTGAAAATGGCTTCAAAGGCAGGAAGCAAGCCCAGCTCAGCACAAAGCAAAGTCCTGAGCAGGAACCTTCTGGGACCAGGTTGGACACTAAGGTGAGCTGAAAATGGCTGTGGCACCCAGTGCAGTCTGAATCTCACCCATGCCCCTCACAGGCTGGGTGACCCCGGACCAGTTATGCTATGTCCTTTAATGTTTCCTAAAGGGTATATTCACTCCATAACCCTGAGCCATGTTCTCATTTCGGTGAGTGTGGGAGGCCGCAATAAGGCTTGAGACGAGAACCAAACCAGACCCTGACTTGTGCCTCCTTTAAAGTCCAAATAACCTAACAAAAGGTTTAGGACGGGAAAAGTTCAGTAGCACTGGGCAAGAGTCTGTGCTATGTGTTGTGCGCTCGCCTACGTGACTTCCCACACGCTTACTAAACAAATGAGAACAATTCGGTTGGGCTAAAAAGTTCGTTGCTGGTCCTTGCTGCCTTAGTACAACCCATAATTTACTTTCAGGTTTGCTGTATTTGTACTGGCATCAGCCATTTGGCGTCATGAGGAACCATAGTTGCTTAACTAAACACAGATGTAATGTCACTATATATATGGCCTTAAGGCTTTGAATAAACTTAGCACTGTTGGACATCCTCCTCAGTGCTCCTCCTGTCCCCCATCTCTCTGCTTCTCGAGTTCTTTTCTTCATCCTCTTACCCTCATGTTCCTGGTTGAATTGTTGCGCCGGCCACGACAGGTGAGGATCTGATGGTGCCCACTATCTACAGAGATCCAATATATACAACTAGGACAGCCTGGAGGGGGGTGGGCAACCCAGGCTGGACAGGGAGTTAAGAAGGAGTCAGGAAGGGCGCCTGGGTGGCTCAGTGGGTTAAGCCGCTGCCTTCGGCTCAGGTCATGATCTCAGGGTCCTGGGATCGAGTCCCGCATCAGGCTCTCTTCTCAGCAGCGAGCCTGCTTCCTCCTCTCTCTCTCTCTGCCTGCCTCTCTGCCTACTTGTGATCTCTCTCTGTCAAATAAATAAAATAAAATAAAAAATCTTAAAAAAAAAAAAGGAGTCAGGAAGAAGTCATTCCCACACTTGAGGCATGGGTTGGTACTGACCAGAGACACCGGGCAAGAGACAGTGTCCTAGGACTGCTGTAAGACTAGCCGGGTCCAGGCAAAGCGCCTAACAGTGTGTAGATGTAACCCATCTGTAAAAGGTGGACGGGGGGTGGTGGTTGCAGCTGGTTGAGCATCTGACTCTTTGTTTTGGCACAGGTCCATTCACCTGGCCCATTCACCTGTGCCTGCATGTGTTCTGTGGTGTGCTCTTTATCTCTCTCTCTCAAATAAATAAATCAAAAAAAAAAAAAAAAAAAAAAAGGCAGTCAGGAAGGATCAGGAGACCTGCTGTTAAGGTCCCAAAGACTCCACCCTCCTCAACTAGCCTCCGGAAATAAAGTAAGTGGATGCCCAGGAGCCTCCTGGACACAAAACTTTTCAAAGCAAAGCTTTCAATTTCATACTGGAGAAAAGGTTGCTGTGCAAATTAAAGACAAAAAAGCCGGCCATGGTGGGGTGGGTTTGGACAGGGTTGGTCCTGTAGGGCTCTGGCCACTAAATGCCCACTGCCCAAGCCAGGAGCCTGGAGTCTGTGCAGCCAGTGCTTCCTGAGGCTTCCACATCATAGCCTCACTCTGAAGTTTCCTCCTGGAAGCTCCTTACCCAGGGAGGCCACCTGTGAGCACCCCCTCACACACACCCCAGCTTCTGCCCCTCCATCCAGCTGGAGTGAAGGATCCCCAAGCATGCTCTCTCTGGTCTCTCCTGCACAGAGAGAAGTATGTGCCCTGGAAAGGAGGGTCCCTGAGGATACCTGAGTCCTTGGCCCAAAGACAGCTGGCTTGAGAATGTGGGGTTTCGGTGCTCTAGGCACAGCAGTTCCTAGAGGAAACAGGGTAGGGAGCTCCAAGGTGGAGGGGAGTCCCGGGAGTCTGGGATCACAGATGCCAGTGGCCCCCAAGTGGAAGGGTTTCAGTAACTCCAGAGGTGAGAGGGGCCAGGGGTCATGCCTGGAGGTGGACAAGGACCACCAACAAGGGGTAGGGGGCCGGAGATGGAAGTGATCCCAGGGTGGTTGCAGGCCCAAAGTAGAGGTGTGGGGGTGGGGGTGGGGGAAAGGGGTCCATGGGCTAGAAAAAACTGGTATCCTGGGGCTCCTGGGTAAAAGGCACTTGAGGTGGAGGGGGCCCAGTGGGGCCCAGGCTGCGCGGGCTGAGCCAGCGCCTCTCAGGCTGGGGAGCCCGGCGATTCTGAGGGACAAAATTTTCCATCAAGTTCTGGAAAAGAAGCCTGTCAGCACAGGCGTCTCTCCGGGGTCCAGACGAGCCCAGTGGTGCTGGGCCCCTTGATGTCAGTAGGGCCCCACGGGTTCCCTGGATACCGAGAAGTGGAGCGAGGGCTGTGGGGCAAGGGCTATGGGGCGTAGGAGCACCAGGCCGCCAGGAGCCTGTCCGCCAGGCCCCCCTCCCGCTCCCTTGGACGAAGCAGCAGGTGGCAGCGGGCAGCAGGGCCCCAGTCTCCCTCTCTGCCTAGCGCCCCTACCCCTCCCCAGCCCCTCAGTACCTGAGTCAGCGGGGCACCGATGCACTCCCCTGCGCCTTGCCCAGCCAGCCCAGAACCCCTGCCTTCCCGGGAGGGAGGCGCTACTTGTGCAGTGAGTTTGCTGGGCCCACAGAAGGCGGTGGGCGGGGCAGGCAGGTGCGGGCGAGCTGTGGCGGGTGGGGGGCGGCAAACAGCAGTGCAGGCCTCTCTGCAGGCCCGCGCGCCCTCGCCCAGCCTCCTGTTCTGTCCTGTCCGGTGAGGGGGCTGGCTGCGCCCCCTGCTGTTTCCCGCTGCTCTTCTGCTGACTCCAGGACCCCAGGCCCTGCCCAGTCCTGGCTTCCCTGCCGCTCCCTGCCGCTGCTTGAGCTCCAGGCTAGGCCCGCTGCTGCTCCTGGGTGGCCGAGCTGCGGCCCCGGTGCGGTGTGGCTGGCCCTTTTCTCTCCCCAGGGCACAGTGGAGCCACGAGGGAAGGCCTGAGGGGATCTTCCGTCTGCTCAGTGCCAGTGGACACTCTCCAGGGGCCTCTCTACCTGGTGGGCTCCACCCATGGCCATCTTGGAACCCCTGGAATCCCCTTCAGAGACCAGGTGAAGCCCTCCTTGGGGAATCCAGGCTCCTGGGACCAAGGCGAGTTGATCTTGTGTACTGCTGTGTTTGTTCCCTGGCCTGGCATGGATTGACAGTTGCTGAATTGATCTATTCTGGGGTCATCAAGGGCAGAGCAAAGAGTTCAGGGCTGGGATCCCCAGGCCTGGGGTCCACACAGGCTTGGAGCCCTCTTGGCTGTCCCTGACAGAATGACCAAAGAGGAACCCTCAGAAACATGGATCTGCCTTGAACTGGCAGAGCATTCAGGGACAGGAAGGGGAATGTCTCCTTCGCAGAGTATCTGGAAGCCTGAAGTGGAAGATGGATTTGTCTGAGCCATGGTCATTAGTGTTGGGCCAAGAAACCCCTGGCTTGCTTCTCCTACCTGCATCCTAGGTCTAAAAGGGTGTCTGGGTGGCTCCCTCAGTGCAGCATCTGTCCAGGGTCCTGGGATCCAGCCCTGCATCTGGCTCCCTGCTCAGTGCAGATCCTGCTTCTCTTTCATCCTCTCCCTCTACTTGTGCTGTCAAAAAAAAAAAAAAAAAAGTTAAGAGGGGGGACAAAATGGCGCGGAATTAGAAGGCGTCTTTTCAACTTGTACCCCAAAATGAGCTGATTACCTACCAATCACCCATGAACTCCAATCACCCATGAAATCAGCCTGAGATCAAAATTATACATGTGTGGATCTCTACAGGGGGAGAAGAAGCCAGTGGGCAGGTAAAGCGGAGTGGGAACTGTGAACTGATATCAGAAGATAAACAAAAGGGGGAGGGAGCTACCAGAGGGAAACAGTTGGAAAGTAATACCCCAATACAAGCGAGAGTGCTCTGCTTCTGGGGACCAGCATTAACTCGGAGACTGGTTGAAAGCACTCCAAAAGAGCAAAGCATCTCTGGGGAAATTGTGGGAATCGGGGCGGCTAGGGACAAGGGCTTAAGTCCCTGGTCCCAGGACAGCCTCCCTTGGCACTGAGTCAGAGAGAGTGCGGCAGAGAAACCAGCTCTTGGTCCCTAAGCTGCCAGTGCAAGGAGAATGCATGGGGTCCACTTCCTGTGAGGGAATGGGAGCCACACCAGGCGGCAGAATGCAAGAGTCCTGCTATAGAGCCTGAGATACTCCCCTGAAAGAGGTATAAAGGCCCAGCCGGTGCCCTTTGATAAATGCCCTTGTTTCAGAGCCTGCATCAAACTCTCGCCCCAGAGAGGTGCGCGAAGGCCCAGCCTGGTGCTCTCGGACCTGTGCCTCATTCTCAGAGCCTGAGACCCGCGCGCGAACCTCTGCCTTCCCTGAAATTGGTGCATGTAAGGTGGGCGCTCTTAGACCCAGAATGACCGGGCACTCCCAGCCCGGGCCAGCGGGAAAATCTCAGTGTGCGATTGCTGCTTGGAACCTCTCTAGCGGTCTAGAGGTGCCCAAAGCTGCTGCTGCCGTGCTTTTGGGTACAAGCAAAAGATCCTCCATCCCCAGGGACAGCGACTTGGAACCAGCTCTGCCAGCGGCCAAGGGGGAACTTATTTGGGCTCTGCAGCCAGACTGAGGCTTCTCTCTGAGAGGGAGATCAGGGTGCGGTTTGTTTTCCTCTAAAACTACAAAAACCATCAAAAGCGGTCAAAGTGAGAAAAAAAACGTGAACAAACAAAAAACCGCCAGAGAACAAAAGCCTGAAAAAAAAAAAAAAGTTTCCTCAGAGCCCACCCCCTTGAGGGGGGCGGTAGGTCTTAAGTCAGGGAACATCATTGACTGAAAACCCACATGGCAGGCCCCTTCCCCAGAAAACAAACCAAGAAAGAAAAAAAAAAAAAAGAGAGAGAGAGAGAGAGAGAGAGAAAGTACTACAAGAGAACTACCACTACTACATAGGAAACTTTTATCTTTCATTCATTCCCACTATTCTGGTCCTTTTTTTTTTTATATATATAGGTAATTTTTTTAACCCCAGCAGGATGGTGGAAGGGGTACATGGCTGAGTGCCTCCCGGGTCTGACCCTGTGTGACGCCACCCGGTGCCTGCAGCTGCCCTCTGGAAGGTGTTGCTTTAGTGGCAGAGCCGGAGGGCACCAAGCATGTGTGTGTCTCCAAAGTCCTGGGCACCACATCACAATGCCTTCCTGAGAAGCAGAATCAAGGACAGTTGCTGATCTTCATTCCTTCCTACCAAAGGTATCTCATACACCATAATTGGAAGTTGGAGCCGGGGGGCGCCTGGGTGGCTCAGTTGGTTAAGTGTCTTTCTTCAGCTCAGGTCATGATCCCAGGCTCCTGGGAAGGAGTCCCACACATTTGCCTCCCTGCTCAGCTCCCCTGAGCCTGCTTCTCCTTCTCCCTCTGCCATTTCCCCAACTTGTGCTTTCTGGCTCTCTGTGTGTCAAATAAGTGAATAAAATCTTTTTAAAAAGTTTGGGCCAGGGGGCGCCTGGGTGGCTCAGTGGGTTAAGCCGCTGCCTTCAGCTCAGGTCATGATCTCAGGGTCCTGGGATTGAGTCCCGCATCGGGCTCTCTGCTCGGGAGGGAGCCTGCTTCCCTCTCTCTCTCTCTCTCTCTGACTGCCTCTCCATCTACTTGTGATTTTTCTCTGTCAAATAAATAAATAAAATCTTAAAAAAAAAAAAAAAAAAAGTTTGGGCCAGGGATGCCTGGGTGGCTCAGTTGGTTAAGCCGCTGCCTTCGGCTCGGGTCATGATTCCAAGGTCCTGGGATCGAGTTCCACATTGGGCTCCTTGCTCGGTGGAAAGCCTGCTTCTCTCGCTGCCTCTGCCTGCCTCTCTGCCTGCTTGTGTGTACTCTCTCTCTCTATCTCTGGCAAATAAATAAAATCTTTAAAAAAAAAAAGTGTGGGCCATACTCTTTAGCCATTCTACTTTCCCTGGGGTAATTTGCCACCTCCCTGAATTTACCTGCATCTTTCCCAAAATCTACTTATCTTCCTGCCTTCGTGACCATAATGAGTCTATAAATTTTCAATAGTGTGAACTTACACTTGCTAATATTTGCATAACATGCACTTCTTTCGATCTCAAAGAAAAGCTTCACACCACAATGGTCTCTAATCTCCAATTAGGTTCTGTTCTGGGATCCCACTGGAATTCTATGCGCCTGTCCCCTAAGATCCCATAAATTGTGGTCCAGTTTCCCAGCCAGCCAAGGAAAGCACATGGGAAATCTTGCTGAAGTATGAGTAAGAGCCAACGAAAGGGAACATATTTATCTGCCTCGAATGCTGGGACCTGAGGAAAGCAAGTTTCATTACAGACAAATCAGGAAGGAGGTGCAGATTGCTTTTTATGTCACTCTGGAGTGGAGGTCTGCTCACTCACAGAAGCTCAAAATCTTCACAAAGGACAATGCCCCCCACCCCCAAAGTCAGCTGGGGATTCTCAGGAAAACTTTAATTGAAAGTATTACGGATTCTCCAACTTCCCAAAATGCAGGAGGAACATCTACAAGCAAGACTGTCACCACTTTTAGGCAATTACACTTATTTACCTTTTTTCTTCCTAGAAAATCATCCTCTCTCCCAATCCATGATCTTCTTTTTGTAACAGTTTCCTAAAGAAGGAAACAGGTGTCCTCCCATTCCAGTTCCATCCAAAATAATAAAATAAAAATCTTTAAAATTAAAAAAAAAATTGTGATTTGTTGAGACAGAGCACATATGCAGAGGGACAAGCAGACTCTCCCACTGAGCAGGAAGCCCTATTTGGGGCTCGATCCCAGGACCCTGAGACCATGACCTGAACGAAGGCAGATGCTTAACCAACTGAGGCACCCAGGAAGCCCCAAAATAATTCAATTTTTAATCACTTTGCCATAGACACTTTTGGGTGGCTTTGAAACACCAGAATCTCATTGACTTATCAGTGTCCTCTTCACCATCTCAGAAAAGGACTGGGTGCCTCTCAGAGGCCTCTCTCCCCTCCTGACCCAGGTCCCAGCCAAAGGTCCTTCACATTAGAGTATGAGGAACTGAGCGGGATGGGGTGTGGAAGCACCCTGGGGTGGGGGGCTCTGGGGCCCTCCCACTCCCAACTTCAAAGACAGCGCCTGCTTTCCCCTGCCTCATATAGGTACCCTGGGTTTGCCCTCTTTAAGGTTCCTGGTTGCTGCAAAGGTCTGAAAATCTCCTAAGTAGCACAAAAGCCATCATGTGCATTTTGGCCACACGGGACAGAGGGAGTTTAAAGGAAGAAAGATAAAGCTCCCCAGAATGAGCCAGCAGCTCTGGGCTTCCCCGCACATCTTTCCTGACCTTCAGAACCCTGGGAAGGAGCCCCTTGGTGCAAAGTCACAGGGGGAGCCCACGCACAGCCCAGGCCTCCTGCTCCAGGTCCTCTCCAGCCATAAACTGACCCCCTAGCCCCTTCCAAACCGTCTACAGCCTCAAACCACTGACGTGCGGTTCAGCACCCAACTCCAGAGCGCAGGATGCACGTGGCTTCCCAGCACCCTTCCGTGTCCGCTCCCAAAATCACCGTGGGAATGTCGCAGCAAGGAGACAGGGAATCGATTTTTATCCTCTGGGTTGTCTTCCCTCGTAGCCCCTCAGGAGTCCCCACGCAGCAATGCCGCGTGGGCCCTACTGCTCTGAATCCACTTCCCTGGAGGAATCCGCTTTTCTTCAGCATCTGTGTCTGCAAACCCGGCTCCTCTAACACCCCCCACCAAACGTACCAAGAACCAACGGGGGAAGAAGTTCATTTCTGGCCGACAAGCCTTTAATCCCTGAGAGCTGTGGCTGATGCAGGAGCAGCTTTTCTCCAAATGGTGATTTCGATACGAGGTCGTTTTGCCTGCCAGCCCCCAACATCCCTGACGTGTGGCTCCCAAGGGCCTCCCCGCGGCCAGGCCTGAGAGTGGAGCCCACCCTTGGGCTCATTTTCCACCGCGCTGAATCCAGGCAGCGGCCCCGTCTCACGACAAAGGGTGCTGAGCAATGAGGTGCCGCCACCAGGAAGAGAGGCAGCAGGTCAGACAGATCTGGAGAATGACACTGGCCTTCAAGGGCCCCTCACAAGGGAAATACCATTAAGTAGCAGATCTGAACAGATATACTGTGTTCCACATTCACGCCGTAAGGATGGGGTTTCCTCGAGCCCTAATCAAAGGAACTCTTTCACCTGAGATCACTTGACCAATCGGTGACTCAGTTTCCTTATACTAAAAATGAGGATAACAATACATCACAAGATTGTTTTGAGGAGCACACACGTTACAAAGTGTTTAGAGGCACCTGGGTGGCTCAGTGGGTAAGCATCTGACTTCAGCTTAGGTCATGATCTCATGGTCCTGGGAGAGGGCCGTGTCAGGCTCCTTGCTCAGCGAGGAGTCTGCATGTCCCTCTCCCTCCCTCTTCACTTCCTGCCCTCTCTCTCTCTCTCTCAAATATATAAATAAAATCTTTAAAAAAAAACGAAGTTCTTAGAACACGATATGCACATAGTACAGGACACACAAGCACTTGTTAAACAGATAAAAGGGTACAAGAGGCTGGCTTCCCTTCAGATTTCTAATAGGCTCCTGTCTGGGGGTCTCTAGCTCTTAGGAAGTGGGGAGGCCTCAGAAGCCCAAGATTGTAGAGTTCCTCCGAGGCCAAGTTCAGTTTTCTATGCAGGACAGAAAACCTGTAAAACACATCCCAGACTTGCTTCGCTGCCTTCCTAGTAGGGAATCCGTTCCCTCAAGAGTGGTCCAACCTCTCTTCCACTATTTGGGATGTAGAAAACGTTTAGACATTTCTCCATTGGTGCTCATTCCATCCTCATTTTTAACAATCTAGCTGTGTGTTCATCTGGTCTTCTGTTAGTTCCTTTATTCAACAAACATAGAGAACTCACCGTGTCCTAACTGTGACCAAGACATCCAGCATCTCATCCCACAAAGGAAACATATTAGCAAATGTGGCAGCAAAGAGGGATGGGGTAAGGCAGTGACATCTGAATCAAGATCAAACTAACAAGCAGAGCCTGCCATGAAGAACATTCCAGGTATGGGCCCCATAGGCATGAAGGCGGAAATGAATAGATTATGTGCAGACAGCAGGACAGGGGACTAAGGGGACACTGGAAAGGAAGGCTGCGGAGCAGCTGTCGGCATTGGAGGCCTTGCGAAGGACTCTGGAATTCCCTTTGGTTTCAGCCAGAAGCTACATGGAAGGTTTAAGCAGGGAATCATCAGATTAGCTTATATTTGTAAAAGATCGCTCCTCTTCCACAGAAGACATGGGGATGGGGTGGGGGTGTCCACGAGCCTAGAAGCTGGAAATGGAAGCAGATGAAGTTTCCAATATCCTGGCCAAGGAGTGAGTCTGTCGCAGTGAGAGTGTCAAGATTTGCAGTTCTAAACTTTTTAGTAAAGTGGCTTATTAAACACACAGCTAACTATTGCCCGGGGTTCCTACTTTTGTAATAAGTTTTTTCTGAAACTCAAAAAGGGGAGAGGGGCTCTCTGCACCACGTGCCAGTCAGGGCGGAACATCATCGTCACATTACAGGGTGTTTTCAGAGCCTGTTATCCTTTTAGTACGACATCCCTCCCACCCCGAGACAACACCGTGCCTCTTTCCGCCAACAGAAGTTGAGTTTTTCCCTTTCCCTCTTCCTTCTTTCGAGGGCAGAGCTCAGGGCTTCTCCAGAGATTCCATCCTAAGTTCATAGATCTCACCGAGCCGACCACATTCCCCTCCCTGTGGGCGCCAGGAAACGCCGGAAACATCTGTATCTGCACCTGAACATGGGACCTTGGATCCCAGCTACAGTTTCTTGTGCTGTGGTAACAAGGACATCATGTCGCGTTTCAGGACATTTTCGTATATAAGGCCTCGGGTCGGGATGCTCAGGGTAGGAAAAGGGTGGGTTCGCCCCTGGGCAGAGTGGCATACCTTCTCTCTCCTCCTGGCCTTTGCCCGAGTTGGAGATGCCCTGTTCCTTCCTCTTCACCTGAGTAATCATTATCTCTGCTTCCAGAAGCAGCTCAGGGGGCCACCTCCTCCCCAACCCCGCTGGACCAGGTGACCCTCCCCAGAATTCCATATAAATCCCTGTTAACGTTGATCCCACTGCTTCCCAGAGGCTCTTTCTCCTTGTCTTTACTTTGTCTCTCCTGCTGGACCCCAGGAGACAGGTCTCACTCATCATTTTATCCCAGCAGGGTTCAGTATGTTGCTGAATTAACACATGGCATGCCCCGCACATCGCTGGCAGCTGGATGAACTGGAACACAGTGTGGCAGCATGTACTGAAGCAGGGGTTCTCAGAGCACCAGGGGATTCAGTCTGTGAACCATCTGCCTTCGGCTCAGGTCATGATCCTAAGGTCCTGGGATCCAGGCCTGCACCGGGATCCCTACTCAACAGGGAGTTGGCTTCTCCCTCTCCCTCTGCTTCTCCCCTCCCTCTCAAATAAATACATAAAATGTTTTCAAAAAATAAATTTTAAAATAAATTAAAAAAAAATTAAGCAGTTGTTCTCAGCTGCAGGTGATTTGGCTCCCCAGGGGACATATGGCAATGCCTGGAGAAACGTTTGGTTGATGTAATTGGAGGGAAGGGCGCCACTGGGCATTTGGTGGGGAGAGGCCAAATTGGAGGTGGCCAACATCTGGCCATGCACAAGACAGGTCTCAGCAAAACATCACCCAGTCCACGAGGTCGACAGGGGAGACCCGCATCTAATCTAGGACCTGGAAAACCTTTTCCTAGCTTTACATGATCAAGGGAAATGTATCTGTCCATCAAAACCACAAGAATGTCTAAAGCAGCTTATCCTCGGAAGCCCCAAACTGGATGCCATGTAAAAGACCATTAACAGGAGAACGGATAACTGACTACAGTACCTACGTGATGAAAGACAACAGACGATAACGAAATTTAAGATGCCACATACGCGACAACAAGAAGGAATCCACAGATGTCCTGAGGAACCGAACCACCAGAGCAAGGTAACAGGCAAACTTGATCGCTGGTGATGGAAGAGAAGCAGGGGGCAGGGAGTGACTGACTGGGAAGGAGCAGGAGGGAACCTCTGGTGTGCTCAGAATGTTCCTGATCCTTATCTGGGTAGTAGTTACACACAGCGTGCCGCATGCTAGGACTCATGTGCTGTGTGTGTGTATTACACCTCAGCAAGCTTTACCAAAGGCAACAGTCCTCCAAGAGCCCCGGCGGGCAGGATTCACACACTGGAGCAGGTCCTCCGAGCATGACTTTCTAAGGATTTCGGTGCACAGCCGGCAGGAGCATTGTAGATATGTTTATGGAGACCTATTTCACCACAGACACCAAAAACCTTACAGTGGGTCCTTGATTCAATTCTGCTTTGGTCATTTTCTGCTAAGGATTGTGCTACAGATGTGCACACAGACTTAGGTTTCAAGAATATTTATCACAGCAGAACAAATACAAGAGGGAGGCAGCAACAACACGGACCCAGAGGAAACTGTGTGATACCGCGGACTCATTAAAATCGACATTTAAAAATGTAAATGGAAAACGACTACAATATATTAATTACAATTAAAGAGCAGGTCACCCAACAAGCTGACACCTAAGATATATGAAGAATATACTCAATATGATTAACTATGATTAGCTAAGGTCATGAGGGGTTATGGGATTTCTTAAAATTTTATCATTTTCCCCTAAAATGTACATATATTACTTATTAATAAGAAAAAATACACAATCACACTTCTTAAAAATAAAGGTGAGTTTTCAACTCTAAAACTGAGTACCAGGGGCGCCTGGGTGGTTCAGTGGGTTAAAGCCTCTGCCTTCGGCTCAGGTCATGATCTCAGGGTCCTGGGATCCAGCCCCGCATCGGGCTCTCTGCTCAGCAGGGAGTCTGCTTCCTCGTCCCTCTCTCTGCCTGCCTCTCTGCCTACTTGTGATCTCTGTCAAATAAAATAAATAAAATCTTTAAATAAATAAAATAAAACTGAGTACCAGACCCCACACAACTCCCAGATTCCTCATGGATTCAGAGCCCTGCTGCCTGCAGAAGCGCTCTATCGACGCTCATCACAGTGGCTGAGACAGATTAAATAAAGAGATAACATTGCAGATTTCCTGTCTCTTATCCGACTGTGCAGATTGGTTACACAAATCCAAATCCATACATGCATTAGATCTCACTGAACTGCGTACACCCTGAGAAAAAGACCCTGTAAAGCAATTCCCTGTAAAAATACAAAAGTATTTCTGACAGCAAAAGTTTTCAGATGCTGTAAAGAAAAAAAAAACTAAAAAGGCACAACCTTCCCTGATTAATCAAGTCTCCCTCGAGAGAAGGCTACCACTTCCCCAGGTAATCTCATCGCCTCAGACGAAACCATGTTTCTCTGTGAAGTGGAGGTGATTGCAGCTCTCTCGGAGTACTCGCAAAGGTTTGGCGTGATTATGAAACGAAACACTATGACCGGGGCCCGCTGGTTGTGGTCACCATCATGCCCACAGCCTGAACACCACCTCCCTCCAGGAAGCTCCCTTCTCTGAATTCTGTGTGGTAGGGGCACGTGGCTGACTATTAGGGAGCACTGCATAAGGCGTACCCTGTCGCTTGCCCAGACGCCCAGCTCCTCCCGGAGCCACCGAATGCCATACAGAGCTAAAGCTGGGAGCAGTGGCTCACCGTGGACACCAATGATGAGGGCTCAGGTACCTCAGCTCACAAACCCATTACAAGCATATACATTTAACTCTAGCTTTAAGATGTTTCTCCTCTTACTTCTCAGTCAAAAAAGACTTTAAGCCGAGTAAACCAACAACAAACCCTAAGATAAAACATTTAACCGTGTTAATTTCCTAAGGCCTACGGTCGTCTTCAGCTTCTCAAGGTCACACCTCCCTGCTGAATGATTACCGAGGGTTGCTGACAGGGTACACAGAAAAAAAAAAAAACTCTTAGGATGTCCAGCCTCTAAGAGAAAAAGCAAACAGCTCAGAATGCAGCCAGCCACGGCAAAGGAACCACCGACAAAGCCAAACACAGAGGAGCCCCTGAGCATCTGGGAATCTGCCTGTTCCTTTGCCTCCTCAGAGGAAACGAGTCACAAGACTGCTCAGAATGGGAAATGAGAAGGGCAGAAGCCCAGAAACCAGCGCGTCCTGAATTTCGTGCTGCTTCCAAGGAGTGAGCCCGCCTGCTGTGCTGCTGTGTCAGTTATTTACACAGTGGGCAGGTGAGGCTGACAGCTTGAAGGGGTTATTTTAGAGGGAGAGCTGTAAGACTGATCAGGAGAAGGTTCTGGACCCTGGGGTCCCAGCACGCATCTCCAGCTTCCAAGCTGACCCTCCCTTCAGACAGGGTTTAAGAGGCAGCAGGGCAAGCATGGTCTTTGTATTTAAATCACCTCAAGGGGGCCCATATCTCCAGGCACAACCAGAAGCCAGGGAGGAGAGGGAAGGGGGAGAGGGAGAGGGTACCTCCACTCCTATCTGCTGGCTGCACTTCTGGAGTGCCTGATCCAGGAAGCTAAATGTGTGGACAGAACAGAAGGAAGAATCTGGGAAGACTGGAAGACTAGAAGAGCTGTTCGTGGACTAGTCTCAACCTGAACCACAGAAACACCTCTGCCTCCCTGCCCTCCTCCCCTCGGCTGGGCACCAGGTGCCTCCCTACTGCACTCCAGATGCAGATCCAAGCTCAGGGGTGCCCAGTGCCGATGCCTCTCTCCGGCGCAGGGACTCTAGGGCATCAGTGGGACTCCTAGACAGCACCTGTGATCTCTAATTTAAAACCAAAACCAAAATCCCCAACCAGCCCAATCCAGCACAAGCAATACATATTTATGTGTAAGACACCTATGCACACATACACATTCACTTATCTACACACACACACACACACACACGCTTTTGCAGCAGAAGGCAGGCATGAAACCTGTTCCCTAAGTCCTTTGCTTTCCTCATCTGCTTCTAGCAGCAACAGCCATTTCTGCTACAGATTTTCCTATTCGAGGGTTGATCACAGATCCAAATGCCACCATCCTGTTTGCCACCCTTTCCTACCCCACCGGCCCGCTGACGTCTGTCAGTGAACCAGGGAACAAAGATGGAAGACAGGCCCAAGCTGCCTTCCTAAAGTGGGGTTATATTTGACACTTTAATAAACCTCAGAGCCTGAGCCTCTCTGCTCTCAGACTGGCCAGGGTGCAGCTCTCACTCTTACCAAACCCGTCCATCTCTCCTCCCCCCACCGCGGGGCACAAGGGTTTTCTCTGCCCGGCATCTATTTCCAGGCCCCATAAATCATATCCCATTGTTCCAGGCCATCTGAACTCATGCTTAATAAACCATCCACCTCACCCTTCCGCCACCACCCCGAATTTCCCACAGGGAAAGACTGTTTCAAGAAGAAAAGGAAATTCTTCATTAGGGCTGGATTTTAAAAGCAAGCTTCCACAAAAAACCAGAAAACAAAATTGGGTATAAATACCATCCAATAACCACTAAATGTCTTTGGTTAAAGCACCTGCCTGCCTGTGATTCTCAGGTCCAGATGTGAGCTCAGTGCACATCCAAAGGAAGCAGAATTTGAACCTGATGCTAAATGACAAATGATCCTGAACTTCATGACCATTTAAGTGCCACAGTGGCTAGACTAAATTGCTCTGATGCAGAATTTCTCCCAAGTATAGGTTACTGAGAAACAGAATATTGCTTGAAAATGTATTTAGGTGCGCTCATCCTTCTCAGACCAACACTCATGGGCTCTTAGTCATAACCAGGCTTAAGCTAACACGATTCCCCTATTTTCCCCAGAGAGGGAGGGAAACAAGAGGACATGTCTCTCATGTTCCAAGATCAAAAACTGGATCACAGCACTCACAGCATCAAGTCTGCCAAACCAGAGCTCTGGGTACGTACAATTCTTAAAGAGCTAATTGAATGGAAAACAGCCATCTGGGGCTGGAAACCCTTATGACATTCTGGGAAATGTATGGGCTTTAAAAGGATTATGCAGGGTGATGGGACTTTCAAAATTCCCAAACTCTGAACTGAAGCCTAAATGAGAATATGTTAAATTCACCCATTCCAAAACACAGCACAGTTGACTCGGACCCTAGAGCCCAGCTGTAGCTCAGGGTGTCCACACTGCAGCCTGTCTGTGGGAGGTCTGCAGACCACTCCCTGCTGAGAGAGTCCAGCCAACCCAATCAGCCTACCAGCAGGCTGTGGCACAAGGTCCAGATCCTAGCCCAGGCACCAGCCAGGGTTCCCTTTGGCCTGCCCTCTTATGGTTGAACAACAATCATGGAGAGCCACAGGGAGAGCGGCATTGGGTCCAGTATGGCCACTCCCTGGTCCTCCACAACACTGGTTGCACACTCTTCAACACAAGAAAATGGTGTGCAGAAACAAGGGCCTGCCACAGTAGGCTGTCGAGCAAGGAACAGAAAGCATCAGGGGACAGGTGGGACTGCTGGCTGGTCTCCACCTCTCCCAGAGGGCAGAGGCCGCAGAGCTTCTGCAGGCTAAGCAGAGACGTGTCAGAATTACCTTCCCAAAAAGTAGGCAGTAAAGGAGGATTTCAAGCAGCCACAACCACCAGCAGGCCTGCGACCTCCAGATATCAGGGGCTTGACCATGACCGTGTCGGTAAGCAGAACACACAAGTGCCTTCTGGAGCGAGAGAAGACAGCTTAACGCTGATAACTGGTCCTCTCACTCTTCTCTGCTCTCAGCAAGTGATCCTGAAAGGGATGGACAAAGTTGGTCAGATTCACTGGAGAAAACACGAGCCAGTGAAGACGTCCCGGCTCGCACTAGGCCTCCCTCCAAAGGCTGGCTGCCCCACCCCTGGCACCTGGGTAACGCTGCTCTGGGGCCATCCACACAAAACGATTTACGTACCCCCCACCCGCAACAAACAGACACACACACACACACACACACACACACACACAAGCTGCATCGGGCTTTAGGAACCTAACTCAAACGCACCCCTAACAACAACCCCACAGGTGTGACTGGGTTGGACACTCCCAGCAAGGGAGGGAAGGCCCTCCCCTTGGGTCCTTGCCAGTGGCAGGGTGCCACCTGGCCTCCGCCTCATCCTCTCCATCCGCGAAGAAGTCGGAGCGGCCCCCACCAACCACCACCACGCAACCAGATTCTGGCACTTCAAATCCCCGCTGCCAGGGCCCCATCTGTGTGCTGACCGAAAAGCCGCCCTCAAGCAGCCGGCCCGCGCGCGGAGCATCTGGAGTTCTCCCAGCCCCGCGCTCACGCCTCCCCAGGCAGCCCCCGCACCCGCGGGCCGCGCCTTACCGCCAGTGTCCACGAAGCGCGGGGGCGGGCGGTCCCGCAGCGTGGCACTCCAACTCGCGCTGGCCTCGTCCTCGTCGGACTCCTGCCCTTCGGGGACGTCGGGAGGCAGCAGGGGGCCGGGGCCCTTGTGTTTGGCGTCCGAGGAGGCGGCGGAGGAGGAGCGCGAGGCGGCGGACGTGCTGTAGAAGGCGTTCCCGCCGCTGTCCGGGCCGGACTCGCGGAACACTTCGTCCCAGATGTGCAGGCTCTCGTGGCGCGCGAGGGCCGCCTCGAGCAGTGCCGGCGCACTCCTCCGCGCGCTCCCGCCGACCTGGGCCCTGGCCCCGGCCGCCGCCCGCGCGCCCGCCCCCCAGAGCGCCTCCCAGCCGCACGCGCCGGGCACCGGGCCCACGCCGCGGCCCGCCGCCCCCCACCAGCGCAGCCCGCAGTACAGCGCCTGCCGCCCCACGCCCGGCCGGCCCGCCATCTTGGCCGCCTCGGGCCCAGCGCCCTCGGAAGCGCCCTCGGAGCTCGGGCGCCGCAGGCTGCAGGCCGCGGAGGGACGCAGGGCGCGAGGGCGGGAGGCAGGGGCTGCCCAGGTGCCGCCGCTACCGCCGCCGCTGCGTCTCCTCCGCTCCCGCTGCGTCCCCGCGCGCCCTCCCGCCGCACCCCGCGCTCCCTGGCCGACCTTCCCGGGCGCGAGCCGCCAGAGACGGCCCCGCCTCCTCGCACATCCGGCCCGCCCGCCGGCCAATGGGGAGCAGGCCGGGGCGGGGCCCGCGCGGGGCACGCCCCACACCCCTCGGCCGAGCGGGGCAAGGAGAGCAGCTGCGCCGGCGGTGGCGGCAGGGGGGAGGGCGGCCGTGGCTTCCTCGCCTGCGGGACGTGTGGCCCGGGACGGCCACCCGCAGGCCCCGCGCGGCCCCGCAGGGGGAAGGGAGGAACCGAGTGGGTGTCGGGGGTTGGGGGGGACGCAGCCGGTCTTCCCGCCGCCCCAGCCGGCTCACGGAGCGTGAAGCCCGCGCTCTTGGTCCCCTTCCGCAGTTGGCACCGGCGGCGGCGGGGAGCTGTCCGCCCCGGTGGTTCTGAACCAGGCGCTGCGGAAATTCCAGGTAGGCGCCGGGCCTGAGGGTCACGATTCCCGTGGCTGCTGTGGCTGCTGCTGCTTCGGTGCTCCACAGCCGGCTGTACCTTGAGCTCTTGCAAGCACAAGGGCTATCTGGCTTCCGGGAGCCTTGCTCTAATAAGGAGCCCTCCTCGCTGGTTCATTCCTGGGGTCAGGTGGTGACTCAGTCTCGCTTCAATACCCCTGTAATTTGAGGGGGTCAACATCCGATCTTAGTCATTCCTTCCGTCTTTGACCTTTGACATCTTTAAACTCAAAATATTCATTACCTTCCAAATATTAATTACTCTAACACCACCACTGCAACATCTTCACCCATACATTTGACACACTTGTCTGTTAAAGTACGGCACAATCACCCAGGCTTCAGTGTTCTGATAAACAATAGATCAGAAAGGTTTCATCCATCCCTCTGCCTTGGCCAGGAGTGCGTGGCACTCATTCCATTGATGACGATACACGTGATCAGGCGTTTCTTGCTCCTCTCTCCCTCCCACAATAATGCAATAAGTCACAATGATGGTAATTGGGCCATAAAGTCACTTGCACTCTGAAATAAAATAAATCCACAGAGATGTGAAGGGCTTGCAAATCCTACTGGGTATTAACTAAATAAGGATTACACGACAGGGAAAGGCATATTGCTATTTCATGCATAAAGGATGCAGATGCATAAAGGGTGAAGATGTTGGTACCACCAGCTAAGGTCGTTCTAACAGCAGGTGAGCTGCTTCTGCTCTCGCCCTCCCCTCGCAAGCCCCTGTTTCCTCCTCCCAAACCAGAGTCTCTGTACCAGCATGAATTCCTGATCATCACTGAAAGATGATATATAAAAAGGAAAGGATTCACATGACATTGCTTTGTATATGAATTGGCTGATATACGTGAAATTGTTTGCAAAGCATTTCAACTCCGTTGGAAGAATTGTGTCACAGAAAAGAACTGGTTTCCAGCACTTCTCTATACTGTGTTAACCAGGGAAAGATTCTGAAGAGAGTTCATACAGGTAATCAGACTTAAAAAGGTCATTGACACATAGATTAAAGACGAAAAGTAAGATTGCGTAGCTCAAGTTCAAATTCTGCAATTAGGAATTCTGTAATACTCCTGTAAAATTTAATGACATATATTTTAAAAAATAATTGAAAGGGATCAAAACACTGAAATACATAGGCAAGAACTCCTTCTCTTCTCCAGGCAGCCAATGAAAAAGTCAGCAGCTAAAGTAAGTATTTTAAAAACAGTGGCTAGCTTTGCTACCCAGAGGAAGCAGGAAGTAGAGCAGTAACAGTTACAAGGATGGAATCAGTCTTCCATTGTGCCAAATCTGCATTTGTATGGTACTAATCCCAAAGAAACCTTAGAGTCTTTGTGCTTCTGAGCTCTCAAGTGCTTGTAGCTCACAGAGCATGCAACACTGGGAGAGGATTATATGGTCACAAAAGAAACAGACTGGGAAATCAAATTGTTATCCAAACCCTGGCCCAACAAAAATGAGATGGCTATGTCCATTTAGAATCAAGGGTTTAGCAACCAAGTGCTACTTTGTTTAAACAAATGTTTCCGACCAAGAACAGTAAAAATACTTCAGCCTTTAAAAACAGGTGGCTGATTCTCCTTGTGAAAGGAGGGGAGGAAAGAGAAGAAAACAACTGGAAAACAAAAACCAAAAAGCTTTACCATCTGCCAGGCAACCTCCTACTCGATGCTATGATTATGGTTCTACATCATTAAGTTTTACAAGTAATGTTTTCTGGGAGGATAATTATAGAACCAGCATTATACTGAGATCTTTTAACTTTGAGTCATTTAAACACATCTTCCAAATAATACAACTTTGTAATATAATTAATTTTAAGATTAATTATAATTAATATTGAGCTTTTGGTTCATAGTCTGCACAAAAGGCTCCAGGGTAGTAAGAACAACCCATTTCTGTAGTAGATTCCTTAGGCTTTGTTAAGCCAGAGAGGTTCATGCTCTTGTGAAACTGGGGATAATAGCCATATTTCATTGAGTCTTGGCCTCCTTTCCTGGTATAGTTTAATAAGAAACAAAAAATGCTACCATTCAAACTATGATACAATGTTTTCTTTTCATTAATATTTTAATTTAAATGTATTCAAAAAGCTCTTTGGTAAGTATTTAGACAGATTTTTATTACATATGGCCTTAATGCATACATAAAATAAAAGTTAAAATTTTTGGTTAACGTTTTTCCAAACCTCACATTAAGAATCTCACTACTTTTATTTACTTTCTAACTGAGAGATTTCAGTGCCCAGATTTTTCTCACAATATGTTCCTCTGAGCCACCCAGAGCTTTTGTCATGCTGCACTTAAAAAATTATTATTAGACATATACCTAACATTCAATGTTAAATTAGTTTCAGGTGTACAACATAGTAATTTGACAATTCTATACATTACTCAGTGATCACCACAGTAAGTATATCATCACGTCACCATATAAACTTATTATAATATCATTGGCTGTATTCCCAATGCTGTACTTTTCATCTCCAGATGAGAACAGGAAATTATTTTATTTATTTTATAACAGGAAATTTGTACCTCTTAATCCCCTTCACCTATTTCACTCATCCCCCATCCACCTTCCCTCCCATAACCACCAGTTTGTTCTTTGTATTTAAGAGTCTATTTTTGTTTTTTGTTTTTTTTGTCTGTTCACTTGTTTCTTTTTTTATATTCCATATAGACGTGAAATTACAGGGGCCCCTGGGTGGCTTAGTGGGTTAAAGCCTCTGCCTTTGGCTCAGGTCATGATACCATGTTCCTGGAATCGAGCCCCGAGTCGGGCTCTCTGCTCGGTGGGGACCCTGCTTCACCTGCCTCTCTGCCTGTCTCTCTGCCTACTTGTGATCTCTCTCTCTTTCAAATAAATAAATAAAATCTTAAAAAGAAAAAAAAAAGGAAGTGAAATCATATGGTATTTGCCTTTCTCGGTCTGACTTATTTCTCTTAACCTAATACCTTCTAGATCCAGCCATATTGTCACAAATAGCAAGATCTCATTCTTTTTTATAGCTGGATAATATTCCATTATATATCTATATACACCATATCTTTACCCATTCATCTACTGATAAACACCTGAACTGCTTCCATATACTGGCTATTATAAATAGTGCTGCAGAAAACCTAGGAGGGCATATATCTTTTTGAATCAAGTGTTTTTATTTCCTTTGGGTAAATATCAAGTACTGGAATTACTAAAGCATATGGTAAATCTATTTTTAATTTTTTGAGGAACCTCCATACTGTTTTCCACAGTTGTTGCACCAATTTACATTCCCACTAAAAATGTACAGAGGTTCCTTTTTCTCCACATCCTGGCCAACACTTGTTCTTTCTTGTCTTTTTAATACTAGCCATTCTGACAAGTATAAGGTGATAGATCTCCCTGTGGTTTTGATTTTATTTTCCTGATGATGAGTGATATTGAGCATCTTTTCACATGTCTATTGGGTGTCTGTATGTATTTTTTGGAAAAATGTCTATTAAGTCCTCTGCCCATTTTTCAATTGGATTATATGTTGGGGTTTGGGTTTTTTGGGGGTTTGGTGTGTGTGTGTGTGTGTGTGTGTGTGTTCTTTACATATTTTGGTTATTAATTCTTTATTTTATTTATCATTCACCACTGTCTTCTCCCATTCTGTAGGTTCCCTTTTGGTTTTGTTGCGGGTTTCCCTTACTGTGCAAAAGCTTTTTATTTTGTTGTAGTCTTAATAATTTATTTTTGTTCTTGTTTCCCTTGCCTAAGCAGACATACCCACAAATAATGTTGCTAAAACCAATCTCCAAGTGATTACTGCTTATTGTCTTTTAGGAGTTTTATGGTTTCAGGGCTCTCATTTATTCATTTAATTTTTTTTTTAAGTAAGCTTTACACTGAATGTGGGACCTAAACTCACAGCCTCAAGAATAAGAGTCACATGCTGTAAAGGCTGAGCAAGACAGGCACACCTCACACTTCACATTTAGATCTTTGATCCATTTTGAGTTTCTTTACGTGTATGGTAAAAGAATGTGGTCTAGTTTCATTCTTTTGCAAATGGCTCTCCAGTTTTCCCAACACTGTTTTTGAGGAGACTTTCTTCTGTTACATATACTTGCCTCCTTTGTCAAAGATTAATTGACCATATAATTGTGGATTTATTTCTGGGCTCTCTATCCTGTTTCCGTTGATTTATGCATATATTTTCTCCCAGTACCCTACTGTTTTGATTACTATAACTTTGTAGTATATCTTGAAATCCAAGAAACTGATACCTCCAGCTTTGTTCTCCTTTCTCAAGATTGTTTTGCATGCTACACTTCTTATAAAAGTATTCTGAGGTCATCCATTCTGCTTGGTTTGATGCTGGTAGGGTTTCTCTTTTTCTTTTTTCTTTTTTTTTTCCTTATCTGAGATTTTCATATAATAACCAGTTTATTTTCTTTCTTTAAATGGTCCTCAAAAGGCCTGTGGCTTGGCATGCCAAGGGATGTAGATGATCAGTTGTGCCCTAGGAGCAGTAACCACATGGCACAGGGTCAAGCTGTGGTAACTTTATAGGGACTTCCACCTGCTCAGCCCCAACTATAAGACAATTCCTGACATTGGAGATGTGAAAGAAAATGGGAGGGGAGGGGCATCTTAAAATCCATAAAATATGGCATATTGTCTCCTGTTTGTACTTTTACAATTTCTGATTTTGCAAATGGCCAAGCTGCCGCAGGGAACAAAAATGAGGTCCTAAGGTGGCAGAGACTGACCTGGTCAGCCCTGTACTGCACAGGCTATGCGTTACTGGATCAGTATGAATGGAGAAAGCAGGGGTGAGTCAGGGAAGCTGCTGCTTCTCCCTACATTGCCTTCATCACCCACAGGAAGGGGGCCCAAAGCCAAGGAGGACCTCCTGGAACTGAGACAGGGGAGGGGAAAAGAAAGTTGAACGATGCCACAGCTGCTGAACCATGACCAAAATATGGGGGAGAAGGCTGGAGGCAAATGTGCATGGTACACCGTGACATTTGGAGTCCTAGGTGACATAGAAGCTTAAGGATCCAACCTTGCTCAAACTGATTTTACATGATGATTTTATCTACTAATCAACCCAGAGATGCAGAGAATGAAATAGGGCAATACTATAGAAAATGCTTGAGAGAAATCTCTCTTATGATTGAGATAACCTGATATTTCCATTCATTCATTCATTCATTCATTCATTCGTTCAACAATTATGTACTGAGTATTATGTATCAAATCCTCTTCTGAACACAGAATAAATAAGGAAAAAAACCCACAAATACCATTTTTATAGCACATGCATTCAAATAGAAGAGAGAGAACAGACAGTAAATAAATAAATATATAATATGTCAGCTGTTGATAAGAAGTCAAAAGTAGAGAGGGACAGAAACTATGTTGATTGTGATGGTGCTGGTGCTGGCTGTGTGTGCAGTTAGGGGAGATTACTCTGATAAGAAGACATTGGCAGATCCTTGAGTGGATTCAGAGAACAAGACGGGTACATTTAAGAAGAGGAAACAAGTGCAACGCCCCAAGAAAGGCACGCACTTGCTGTACTCTGTTAAACACTAAGGAGGCTGGTGAGCGGAGGCAGAGACAGCTGAGTGAAGAGGTAGGAGATGAATTGAGAAGGAAGTTGAGTGTTAAATTTTCTAAGACTGAATTTTGTATTGAGTGAAGTGGGGAGCCATTGGAGATCTTAGAGCAGAGAAATAACAAGGTCTGACTTTTGCCTTAAACGGATTGCTTTAACTGCTGAGTGGAAAATAAACTAGAACAGAGCAAAGATGGAATCCAGAAACCAGATAGGAGACTATTACAATAACTCATAGAAGACGGTGTTTTGGACCACAGTGGGAGTAACTGAAATGTGGAGAACTGGTCAGATTTAGAATATATTTTGAAGATAGAATCCACAGCTTCTACCAAAGAATTAAACGTGGGCAGTGAAAGAAAGAGATGAATCAAGAATGACTCTACAGTTTCCTGTTTGAGCTATTGCAAGACCAGCAGAGCTCGAGAAGAATAAGAGCTTGGTTTTGAACATGTTGGGTTTAACTCATCTAGGTAGATCTGGAAAGCAGGCAGTGGAAGAAAGCTCAAAATCCAGGTCTGGACTGGAGGTGGAGATGTGGAGTCATCAGGAGATAGATGGTAGAAGAGGGACAGTCACCAAGGACTCAGTGTAGACAGAGGAGAAGTCTGAGGTTGGGTCCTGGAGCACATTCATACTCAGAGATCAGGGAAATGAGAAGAAACCCCAAGTGGAGGGGCTTGTCCTCACTCAGAAGGGATTGGAGTAAGGGTTCCATCCAGGTAAACTTAGTGGGATTCTGTGGGTCTTCTTTCCTTACCGATTTTTCTTTTCAAGATTTATTTGAGAGAGAGAGAGAGAGAGCAGGAGCACACACATGCAGGGGGAAGAGACAGAAGGAGAGGGAGAGAATCTCAATCAGATTCCCCGCTGAGCATGGAGCCTGACGTGGGGCTCGACTCCATAACCCTGAGCTCATGACCTGAGCCAAGATTCACACGCTTAACCACTTAGCCACCTAGACACCCACCCAGTTTGTTTTTCATTCTTTTTTTAAAATATTTTATTCATTTATTTATTTGACACAGAGAGAAAGAGAGAGAGAGAGAGATCACAAGTAGGCAGAGAGGCAGGCAGAGGGAGAGGGAGAAGCAGGTTTCCTGCTGAGCAGAGAGCCTGATGCGAGAGCCCGAGACCCTGAGATCATGATCTGAGCTGAAGCCACCCAGGTGCCCTCAATTTACTTTTCTCAGTGAAGTCATCAGAATGGTCGGTCATCAGCTGTATCTGATGGAAGGTGTTCAATTCTCACTCTGAACAAAATGGCTGTACATTAGAATCACTGGGAGAATTTTAAAAGCACACTTATATCCAGACCCTAATTGGATATTAATCTAATTGGTTCTACACCAATTAGATCAGGTCCTTTGGAGGTGGGCACTCCTGTGTTTTAAAGTCTTCCAGGTGATTCAAAAGTGTGGCCAGTGTTGAGAAGCCCTGGCTTAAGGTTGGAGGAAAGAAGATGTGAAATAGTCAAAATATTTCACGAGAAGAATGGAGATTCTGTCGGTCAGAGAAACATACTTGGATTTGTGGCTGAGAATTTAATGTGAAAGGGGCGCCTGGTAGGCTCAGTGGGTTAAGCCGCTGCCTTCGGCTCAGGTCATGATCTCAGGGTCCTGGGATCGAGTCCCACATTGGGCTCTCTGCTCAGCAGGGGGCCTGCTTCCCTTCCTCTTTTTGTGATCTCTTCCCTTCCTCTCTCCTACTGTGATCTCTCTCTGTCAAATAAATAAATAAAATCTTAAAAAAAAAAAGAATTTAATGTGAAAGCTTCCAGCATTGTTGCTTTTCTCACCAACCACCTTCAGCTGCCAGGGGCAGACATAGGGTGGACAGAAGTTTGGGTTTTTACCAGGGTGGGGTTTTATCAGGTATGTATGATGTATGATGGAGGTGAGAGTATGGGACAGGGATTATAGTTATGGGAGTGGACTCTGTGCCAGCTGCGGAGGCCTGTGAGAATTTGGGGTAAGGATCAAGAACCACAGAAAATGAAACAGGGGGACGCATGGATGGCTCAGTTGGTTAAGCAGCTGCCTTCGGCTCAGGCCATGATCCCAGCGTCCTGGGATCAAGTCCCACATCAGGCTCCTTGCTCGGCAGGGAGCCTGCTTCTCCCTCAGTCTCTGCCTGCCACTCTGTCTGCCTGGGCTCGCTCTTGCTCCCTCTCTCTCTCTGACAAATAAATAAAATCTTAAAAAAAAAAGATTCTCTTCAAAAAAAGAAAATGAAATAGGTAAATGGATTCTTCTGAGTGACTTAGATAATTAATACTTCTTGAAATAATTTAGTGCAGCCAGACCCCTGCAAAGCAGCACAAACAACTCTGATGAGTGCTTCAATCTACCACTTCTTCCCAGGGCTTCAATCAATTGCTTTCAACAAGTGAACATTGAGATATTTAGAGCAAAGGAAAAAAAATAAATATTGGAAGTTCGCATTTTTTTTAAGATTTTATTTATTTATTTGACAGAGACACAATGAGATAGGGAATACAAGCATTGGGAGAGGGAGAAGCAGGTTTTTCCTCTGAGAAGGGAGCCCGATGCGGGGCTGGATTCTCAGGCCCCTGGGATCATGACCTGAGCCAAAGAGCAGATGCTTAACAATTGAGCTACCCAGGCTCCCCTGGAAGTTAGCTTTTTACATTCTTGGAAAATGGGATTTTGTACATTTATGTCCTTTTTCTGTCCCCTTGTGGATATTTTCCCTCTTGAAGCACACCCAACCCCTGCTCCACAGTTGTCCAGTAAAAGAAAGGGATCTGAGTGCAATCCCCAAAGTTCACTTGCGTTTAAAGGAGAAACAATCCTGGGAAGCTGTTTTACACAAAAGAGTAGATTGCTCAGTTGTAGAAACTCAGCTATTATAAGAAAACGGGAGAGATATTCGTTACTAGAAGGGGGACTTGCTCAGCGTTTCTAAATTTACATTGGTAGATTGTTGAACTGTTGTAGGCTGAGTGTTAAAATCACATCTTTCCCTCCGTTTTCTTACAGAGACAATGATGGTTCTTCCAAGATTGTCTGTGAAAGGCTAGGCACCTGCAAAACCACACATTTGACCTGAGCCATCACCCAAGTAGAATGTAATCCGCTCTCAGATCATAGGAGAAAAAAGAGAGAGAGAGAATCCCAAGAAGAAACACTCACGTCAGGATTTTCATCAAATTTAGTGCACGTCTCACCATTTATCTTCATTTGCGGTAATTTTTTAAATAAACACTAATGTCGAATTGCCCTGCGTTACAACGAGCAACTCAATTATCAGAAAATCACGAGTCTCCAACGTTTGTTCTAATTACTAAAGCAGAAGAGTGGACAGAGTTTAGAAAATTTTCAACAAGGCTTAAACAAGAGAGATTTTCCACTTTTCTAATCAGGTCAACATAGATACCACTTTCCCTACAACCTTGTAGGCAGTTGGTATTTTTCAGAGATATCATTTGGTTCTTTATAGAAGGCTTAAAGTTGGAGGTCCATAAAAACGATAATCAACTTTTATGTGTGCCTTCTATAGGCCAGGAACTGTGCTAAATGAACAGTATCTAATTTAATCCTCCTAACAAGCCCTGTGAAGTCAATACTACTGACTATTCTCACTCCAAGGGGGGGGCAAAGCAGATGCTTCGAGAGTTGAACTCAGTTTTCCAAGTTCATACAGCTCGTATATGATGGAATCAGGACTTGAGCTCAGTCTAATGCCAGGTTGGACCCTCAGTGGCAGCTACTGTAGTTTTTTTGACCATCACCTGCTTCCCTCCCCCACCCCCGCCCCCATCTCATTCCCATTTAGGGATAATCAGCCATACCTAAATGACAGTGGCCAGGCAGGAAGGGTGGCTACTGGGTTTAATTATTTATATCCAGGGGGAAGAGCCGCCTCGCCCCATACGTTCTGCTTCAGCTCTTGCCCTGCCAGGGGAGTAGCCATCCTTCAAACCATCAGTGTTAATGGCTGGTGAGGGATGAATTAGGCGGCAGGGGTCACACACAGTTTACTAGTCATGCATATTTCTTTCAGAATACCTAAGTACCATTCCCTTGGAGATGAGAAGAAATGATGGGAGGGATGTTAAAAGGGACTCCCAGAAATATTTCTGGACCAGTCATGATCACTAGCCCTTATGATACTCTTGGAGTCATTTTACTGGTTCTTGAAATGAGTGCACTTGCCCTAGGATGGCTTGGCCCCTCCCAGTAATCAGAAGCTCCCAGGATGGGTCAAAGATTACTTTATTTGCTATAATTCTGCAAGTTGAATGTATCTCTCAGCCATTTCCTGTGAATGCTATTATGGGGCAGGCACAGGGGGATGACTATGGGACAGAAACATATCAGGTGAGAGGGATCCTATGCTTTTGTATGAAGGAGAAGCCCATTCTCCTTGGTGATGGGAGTTTTCCTTCTGCTCTGACTCCTGCCCAGCCGGGATCAGTGGGGAGCCTCCTCCTTTGGGCGACAGGTCTCTTTCTTTCTAAATCTTCTTTTTTTGGGACAAAAAGCAAGACTACCCTTCTTTTCATCTTTCAGCTTTTTCATCCTGGCCAACGACACTCAAACACCCTCGCCCCCAATTTGGGCTGCTAGACTATGCCAAGAGGCCACATACTGGATATATTACCTCAGGCCCAGTGTTTGGACTTCACTGAACCTTAATTGTAACATCTGAGAAGGGTTGGGGAGGCGGATGTTGTGAGGATTCATTAAGACAATGTTAAATTTTTATCACGGAGTCAAGAAAGATCTCTTGTTAGGAATGTGTTCAATCTTACCAGGATAGAGGGCAAAATAGCATTTTACATATATTTTTTTAATAAAGTATTTCTTTTTAAAAAATTATTTATTTGACAGAGAGACAGAGCAGGAATACAAGCAGGGCAGTGGGAGAGGGAGAAGAAGTCTTCCTGTTGAGCAGGGAGCCCAATGTGGGCCTCCATCCCAAGACCCTAAGATTATGATCTGAGTGGAAAAACGACGCTTTAAGGACTGAGCCACCCAGGTTCCCTGCAAAACAGCATTTTTTAAAAGATTTTATTTATTAATTTGACCGACAGAGATCACAAGTAGGCAGAGAAGCAGGCAGAGAGAGAGGGAGAAGCAGGCTCCCCGCTGAGCAGAGAGCCCAATGAGGGGCTCCATCCCAGGACCCTGGGATCATGACCTGAGCTGAAGGCAGAGGCTTTAACCCACCGAGCCACCAGGCACCCCGGAAAACAGCCTTTTAAACAATATTTTTATTTTTATTTTATACATATATATGTAAACAGAGAATTGAATGTATACATATAAATATAACTTGTAAACACATTTGATATATATTTATGTTTATCCTAGGATGCAACACTGCCCTCCTGAGCAGCGCAAGAGGGTGGGTTTTTACAAAGAATCACCAAACAGCTTGACCCAACTGAACGGCCTGCCTTGCGCTGCTGCTTAAGAGAAAGCCTTGAGTTGGTTAAGGTTTGACAAATACTGAGAAAAACCAGTCAATTAATATGTTAAAAACACTACCCAACCACAGTATGAACCATTTAGACATATGGCTTTAATTTTGACTTTAGTCTCCAAAGCCTAGTGGTCCCTGGGGAAAGGGGGCAGAGGGAGAGAAAGGACCAGCTTCTCTGTGGGCCAGGTTTCTGGGGTTGCTCCCAGCCCTGCCCCCAGAGGGAATGCCCCCACCCAGGGCTTTGCTCCCAGAAGGGCCCCTCCCCCAGAAAGCCCCTTCCCAAATGGCCCTGACCTTTGGCCACACCCTCAGAGGTCCCATTATCCACCCCCAACCCCCTCACACCCCCCTACCCTGCCAAGCACCGCCCTCAGAAGGGTTCTAAGGTGAAGTCAGTGTGCTTCTCTCTCAATGTCTAGGAATTACTCAGTTTTATTTTTGACTTTGTGTTTTTTGAGCGAAGTGGGTGGTGTAAGGACCTACTTTATATTTTTATATTTTAGCCAGAGGCTTCCATTGAGGTTACACAATAACCTTGTTGTTTAACCCTTAAGCTGTCCCTGCTCCCCTTCTCCCAGGGGACTTACTTAAAAACAAGTCCCGGAAATCAACCTCAGGTAACAAAGCCCAAATACAAGGGTGGGTCAGGCCAGGTAAGACATCTGATCAGTGGAGGGCTGCATACTGTCTCCCTAGCTACCAAGGAGTATGGGTCCCGCCCTTTGTGAGTCTTTTGGGCGAAAATCCTAACCAAGGTGATAGGCTAGGTCAAATATCTACTAAAAGGTAAGTTGTAATTCAATTGGTCACCTAGCATCACTGTGCAGCTTTCTCTGTGTGTTACAATTTCATTGGCCACCTGTGCATGACCAGGCCCAACCGCATGGCCTATGTCCTTAAAAGCTAGTCTGTAAAGGAGAGAGGGGTTGACTTCTCTGTAAGAAAAGCGGCCCTGGCTGGTCAGTTTGATTCTTGATGCTTGGTGCAAAATAAAGCTTTGTTTGACCTTCGCTTTGTATCAGTCTCGCTCTTTTAATCATGGACCCATTATTGGGGCATAACAGGTGGGATAGTGGAGCACGTACATAGTGGAGGGGACAGCCCACTGTGGGTATCCACCATTCCTTGCCTGTACTGCTCATTTGCATGTACTGCTCGCCCTGCCCGGTGAGCACAGCATGGAAATGGACACCTCATGAGTGGTGGTCAACGAGACTCACTGACCACGTGATGTCTATGACCGAGTCAACCGGAGCTCGCCTTCCCTACAGACCAGAGCTTGCTCTGAGCACCGGCAGGAGGCGGTGGCCTCTTGTGAGCAGCCCAGAACCCTGTCTTGTCCTTTCTCACTCATGTCACCTCCCTGTGTTAGCCAAGCCTTGGAAGTGGTGACTTAGGAGGGAAGGGAAAGAAAGGCAGCCCCTGGCTCCTGAACCTGTCAAGTTCCGTACTCATCAGGAAGCCGAGGGCAGCAGGGTTGGTGGAACAGGTGTGAGTCCCCAGGTGAGGTAAAGATGGCAGAGCTGGTCTTGTGCAGGATTTCTACGGTTCTGATAAGAAGAGGGCACGTGGGTGTGCCCCAGCTGTGGAATCCCTGCGTGAATTATTTAACACTGACATTGCACCCTGCGAAGATGAATGGCATAAATCATGCCCATAATCACATTATAAAATTTTTATTTGCTTGGAATGACATTAAATGCAAATAGAAAACAGCAGCCATGCCCCTTCAGAAGACAGATGGTGGAGGAAATGAGCTTTCTATTTTAGTACCTTTAACAAACACTTCCTCCCTGTTTTTGCCCAAAGGGCCCTATATCTTCATTTTGCATGGGGCTTGTAAATTATGTAGCCAGCCCTGGGGACAGCTGTGCAGTGTCTCAATGACCCAGTGCAGGGAATGGCAGGAGCCTCCCTCCTTGATACAGTAGTATTACACAAGCCCCTGAAGCTGAAACAGAACTTCAGGATAAAGTCTGGGGGGGAGGTCCTCAAATTTCTGAGTCATGGGCTGTCGTAAACAAAATAACAGCCGGGTGGCTTAGGCAACATACAATTTATTTTCTCATGGTTCTGGGCGCTGGAAGTCCAAGATCAAGGTGGCAGTAGGGTTCGATTCTTCAACCGTCTCTCCTTGGCTTGCAGATAGCTGTGTTCTCCACTCTGTCTTCAAACGATTGTCCTTCAGTCTGTACTGTCTGTGTCCTAATCTCTTCTTCCTGTAAGCACACCAGTCCTGTTGGCTTGGTGCCCACCCCCAGTGAGCTCGTTTTCCCTTTATCACCTCTTTAAAAATCCTGTCTCTGAATACTGCCACATTCTGAGATGCTGGTTGTTAGGACGTCAACGTAGGAATCTGGGGGCATCCAACTAAGCCCATAACAATAGTCAAAACTGGATCCGAAACTGAAATATAGACACATTTTAAAATGCTAAAAGTGTATATATATAATTTTTGTGGTAGGCCTGAGATGGTTGGTAGGCTGAGATGTATTTGTAACCTTTGAGGGAAACATCCTTTGGAATGATCAAAGAGAGCTTCTATGTAATTCCATACATCCACAATTAAACCCCAGAGCTTTTTAATTTGGAATTTGGCTGTTTTGTGCTTGGTGGTAACCAAAACCAGCCTAGGGCTTTTCTTTTGTTTTGGCAGAAAAGTAGGAGGCAGAGGACTTGAGCATTTAGACATCTTGCTGCTCTTTGGTTTAATCATACTCTACTGAGTTGCCCGAAACTAATTAAGCTCTTGGCTCTGTAGAGGAGAGATGATGTTCCTTACATGTCATTGGCCACAATGTTCCTTTTTTAAATTGTTGTTAACATTTGTGTTATTTTTCAGTATAAGAGACAAGCTTTACCTTAGTTTGGGCTGATGTAACAAGAGCACCATAAACTAGGTGCTTTAAAGACATACTTATTTCTCTCAGTTCTGGAAGCTGGGAAGTCTACGATCAAGACCCTGGAAGATTCCGTGTCTGTTCAAGTGCCCACTTCCTGGGTCACAGATGACCATCTTCTCCCTATAACCTCCAAGGTGGAGGAGGCAAGGGATCTCTGTGGGGTCTCTCTTATGGAGACACTAATCTCGCCCATGAGGACTCCACCCTCATGACCTAAACATCTCCCAAGGACCCCATCTCCTAGTTATGTCCCTTTGGACATTGAGTTTTCAACTTACGAATCCTGGAGGGATACACTGTCTACAGTGAGCTTCGTCAAACATCTTTTATGTTCAAGGCACTGTTTTTTGGCAAAATTAATCATTTCCTACACATCCTTTGAAGCAAGAGTATTTCTGCACTTTGCCTTCCTTTAGAACCTTTCTCTAGAGAGGATCCTTAAAAGTTCAGAAAAGATGCAGAAGAAACCTGCTGGTTAGCTCGTTTTTCACAGTAGAGCAGAATTCATTTTGAAGTAGGTTAATCTTAGAAATCCAGGCGAAGACACTTCGCTTGAAAATCATCTCAAATGATCAGTTAGTTTTGTTAGTAGGAGTAATAGTAACTATAAGATCAATAGAACAACTTTTTGTTCTACTGTGGGCCTACTGTGTGCTGGCTACCTCGGAGCACCTGAGTCGAACCATCTCGTGATCCTTTCAACAGCCCACTGAGGGTCACACTGTCTTCTCCTCCACGTTATGGATGAGCCTTAAGTCTGGGCCAGAAATGACACAACTTTCCCAAAGCCATATTGCTACTGAGGGGCCAGCTGGGATCTACGCCCACTCTGGTGCCAGAGCCTGTGATTGCAAACGTGGGCTGCACTAGCTGTTCAGAACAAAGGACTGTTCATGGAGGTGACACAGCTAACCCGTGAGACCCACCACCCTTTTCCCTAAGGTCATCCCGGTACAGCCTGCAGTGATGGCCCGAGTTAAGCATTTGAACTTGGTGCTGCAGAGGGCGTGTTTTAGGGACAAGATTGGTGTTAAGGGGGTCTAATGAAGCCCAGAGGGAATGGAAGGAAACAGGACTTGGGGAAATATCTGGGTCCCTGGAGCTGTGATCTCCTTTTATTACTGTGCACCTCTCTTTCACAAAAATAAATACATACATAAATACATACATACATACATACATACAAAAAATATTTGCGGACATAGCACAAATTTAAGCAAATTTTTGATAAATTATAAACTCTACTACTCTACTAAATTATTATAAAAGGCATGCAAAAGCTAAACAGTTAAATGGATGACATGAAATATGAATAAAACTTATAATATTTTCTTCCAGCCCCTTACTGGACTATTTGTCAAACTCCCTTTGGAGAAGACTTTTTAAAGATTTGTTTATTTATTTATTGAGAGAGAGAGAGACAACACGTGTGTGCACATGTGAGTAGGGGGGGTGGGGCAAAGGGAAAAGGAGAGAAGCAGACTCCCCATTGAGCACAGAGGCCTCACTAAGGGCTCAATCCCATGATCCTGAGATCATGACTTGAGCCAAAATTTTGAGTCAGACATTTAATCAACTGAGACACCCAGGTGCCCTGGAGAAGACTTTTTAAGAAAGAGATAGGACACTGGATTTATAGCAATAATTCCTAGAATTAATCTTTATTTATTTTTTTTTAAAGATTTTATTTATTTATTTGACAGAATGAAATCACAAGTAGACAGAGAGGCAGGCAGTGAGAGAGAGAGGGAAGCAGGCCCCCTGCTGAGCAGAGAGCCCGATGCGGGACTCGATCCCAGGACCCTGAGATCATGACCTGAGCCGAAGGCAGCGGCTTAACCCACTGAGCCACCCAGGCGCCCCTAGAATTAATCTTTAAAAGTGGGAAGATAGAAATGGTTTTTTTAATTTTTTTTAAAGATTTTCTTTATTTATTCATAAGAGATGGGAGGCAGAGACAGAAGCAGGCTTCTCGCAGAGCAGGAAGTCCAGAGTGGGACTTGATCCCAGGACCTGGGATCATGACCCTAGCTGGAGATAGACGCTGGAGATACTGATAAACCAAACTTTAGGGAAAAATACTGAACTTTACTGGGAAGATGAAGCAGAACAACAGCATATGGCAGCAACATGAGTTTTAGATAGTTGTTGGTCACCCAGAAGGCTTAAGGTGGAGAGAAAAACAAAAGGCTGTAGTGACCCAAAATTGTCCGAGTTGTGACCCAGGAACTTCCGGGTGACATAAAGATTTGTTTATTTATTACACGGACAGCGCCATGTGGGGACAGAGCGAGGGGGAATGAGAATTCCATACAAACGTGTGAGTGGCTCTTCTCCCATCTCCAGGGGGGAAGGAAGAGATTGGGTTTACTCCAGTAAGCATGGTGATGAGTTGGTGAGGTAGGTTGACTAGATGTCTGGACACCTGAAAAAGCCAGCTAAGGGGGCTTCCTGGCCATCTTGTCAGTGTCTTATTGAAAGCTTGTCATGTGCAAGACTTTCTTTTAACAGGTTGCCAGGTGAATTGAAGTACAAATCAGACTACCGGCCGCCATGTGTCATTGCTCAGGTGGTCCATGACACAGTGCCCTGCCACTAAGGGGATGCACTTAGCATTACAGACATCGTTCTGTCTTTGTTATTTTGAAATTTAGAAAATATCTTATTAATTTGTTCACCCCAAAGAGGCAATTTATTGCTTACTATGACAGTCTTTTGGTAGAGGACACAAAACTGCTTTCTTTGTTATGAAAATCAATGTGTTACACCAATTTTCTGAAAGATAGAAATGAATTGCCTCCTTCCAGCTGGGTCAGGACATAAGTGTACCCTATGTACTGGTTTTTCAATAGATTCCATTTACAGATTGTACATGTCTCTCAATACAGAAGACATTTGCTCACATTTATGTGTAGAACATTCCCGAACCTGGTCCAGGTTGCGGATGAAACCGTCACTCTGACTGGCAAGGCATAACGAAGAAGAGTTTTCCTGTAAACAATATGTGGTCATGGAAGAAATCAGCACTGCAATTCGTGGCTGATTCCAAAGGCTCTAAGAGGTGGTAGATGCACAGGCAAAGTGGTGACTTTTGCAGAGGAAGCAGGCTGGGGAGAGATAGCAAAACAGAAGTTTGAGAGGGCCCTAAAATCTCCTCCTGTGGGATTATTGGCCATTGAGCTTGAGAAAGGCTATGGTGAAAACTTGAAAGAGCATCAGATCAAACCCTTGGCCACTGGAGGTTGAAACTGACATGAGCAGCACTATCTCTATTCTTGACCCAAGGCCACAGGATGACAAGCTTTGCTTTTTCAATGTGGTCTCAAGTCTCTATACTGCCCTATAAAGAAAATAATACAAATAAATGCTGAGAGTGTAAAGTGTAAGCAGAGCTCCCCTTGGCCATTTCCTAAGTTTTGTCCACTCCGAAGTGAGTATCACTTTGGTGAGTGCATTGCAGGAAATGGCCTTAATGATCAATGGCAGACCTCCACTCCAGAGTGACATAAAAAGCAATCTGCACCTCCTTCCTGATTTGTCTGTAATGAAACTTGCTTTCCTCAGGTCCCAGCATTCGAGGCAGATAAATATGTTCCCTTTCGTTGGCTCTTACTCATACTTCAGCAAGATTTCCCATGTGCTTTCCTTGGCTGGCTGGGAAACTGGACGACAATTTATGGGATCTTAGGGGACAGGCGCGTAGAATTCCAGTGGGATCCCGGAACAGAACCTAATTGGAGATTAGAGACCATTGCGGTGCAAAGCTTTTCTTTGAGATCGAAAGAGGTGCATGTTATGCAAATATTAGCAAGTGTAAGTTCACACTGTCTATTGAAAATTTATAGACTCATTATAGTCAAGAAGGCTGGAAGATAAGTAGATTTTGGGAAAGATTCAGGTAAATTCAGGGAGGTGGCAAATTACCCCAGGGAAAGTAGAATGGCTAAAGAGTATGGCCCAAACTTTTTTAAAAAATTTTATTCACTTATTTGACACACAGAGAGCCAGAAAGCACAAGTGGGGGGAATGGCAGAGGGAGAAGGGGAAGCAGGCTCCCCGCTGAGCAGGGAGGCAAATGTGTGGGACTCGATCCCAGGACCTGAGCTGAAGGCAGACACTTAACCGACTGAGCCACCCAGGCACCCCCTGGCTCCAACTTCCAAAGATGGTGTATGAGATACCTTTGGTGGGAAGGAATGAAGATCAGCAACTGTCCTTGATTCTGCTTCTCAGGAAGGCATTGTGATGTGGTGCCCAGGACTTTGGAGACAGACACATGCTTGGTGCCCTCTGGCTCTGCCGCAAAAGCAACACCTTCTAGAGGGCAGCTGCAGGCACTGGGTGGCATCACACAGGGTCAGACCCAGGAGGCACTCAGCCACGTACCCATTCCACCATCCTGCTGGGTTTGGAAGAGCGCTATCTAAGTCTCTGCTGCTGAAGGACCATCCAGAGTGACATGTCCCATGGGGCATGCCGGCATTCCTTTACCCCTTCAGGTTGTTGGCAGCAAGGCTGGAAATTTTTTTAATTGCCTGGGAAAATGATAGCAAACAGCTCCAAAAAGGAGTTTCAGAACGCAGACTTCATACTATGTTTTGAGTACATTTCATTCATTTGGCAGGTACTGACAGGGTGCTTAAGTGCCAGGGGCTGCTGCATTAGAAACGGACTTGAGAAGTTAACAGGAGGGGGCTCCAGCCCTCAACCAGCACAAAGTTGATCAATGGATGCATGTGACAGACAGAGCACTGTGACGGGGAGTACTAGGTGCTGTCATAAGAAGGGTATGCCTGGAGTTAAAGGAATACTCGGGGGGAGCCAGCACCAACACTCGGGGAGAGCTGTGGGAAATATGATGGATGCAGATGGCTCCAGGGGAAACCAGAGAACTGCTCAGATCCCTGCTTCTTAACAGCTCCAAGTGCCCGCCGCTTCAGAGTGGGGGCTGGGCGAGCAGGGAGCTGGGGTGGGCGCAGCGATGCCTAAGTTCCGACCTCAAGCCCCTGCGCTGTTTCACCTGTCCCTTTAGGAGTACAATGACATAGGATGTCACCAACGGAGGATCTACCCCTGCATCCTGGTACTGGGAAAGCACGCGAGGGCTGCGGAGCTGAAAGCAAGAGTTGGTAGTTCCAGTAATGTGTGCAGGGTTTTAAAAAACTATATACCGGAAAATATCCGGTCTTATTTGCATGTGTTTGTATCATGCACAATTTTTAACTGCAATCCTCCTTTTACCTTCTTCCCTGTTGTTAAGACTCTCCTCTCCTCACCGCTGCCTTTGTCCCTATAATACCTGTTGACAGCCTGGTGCTCATCCATGAGCTCATTCGCCTCTATCCACGCACGCATGGGGCTCTGTCACTGTTTAACAAATATGGGCTCATTTTATCTACCTCTTGATCTAGTGCTTCCCAGTTAATAATCCCTCCTGCATAATGTCCTTCTGTTTTTATCTTCATTTTTATAAAGAATGGTTGCTCACCTTTTATCAGGTGCCTTTATTTTTTTATCAAATGCATTTATTGCTATGGTCTTAAGAGTTTTTTCACAGTTAATTTAGTGATGAGGTAAATCTTATTGATTTTCTGGTCTTGAGCTCCCTTTATTTTCCTGGAATGAATCCAAGTTGGTCTCAGGATATAGTCCTTTGATAGATGCCTGACTTCTGTTATTTGCTAACATTAGTTCAGTTTCTGTGAACTAATCTGTCCTAAGCCAGATTTGTTAATAGCTTCCCCGTTCCTCCCTCTCAGGTTTGGGTATTAAAATTGTGCTCAGCTTCATCAAGTGAATTGACTTATTATTGTTTAATTGCCTGTTGCCATTTAACAGTAGAATGACAGTTATCCAGCTGCAAACCTGTCTGATCTTGGAACTCATCTTCTTAATTTTCCATTATTGAATCATTTGGATGATTTTGTTTTCCTAGGAAATCATCGTTTCTTCTAGGTTATCAAATTGATTAGTATAAAGTGCCTTGCAGTTTAGTGATTCTTTTATATTATGCATTTGCTTTTATATCTCTGTTCCCAATCCTTATCTGTTTTGCAACTCTCTCCCTCTCTCTGTCCCCTCCTCCCTGAAACCCCCCTTTCCCCATTCCCCTTCCCTCTCCCCACCTCCTCCCACACCCCATCTTCCCCCTCTCTTATCCTTAATAGGGCATGTGAAGTTTTTTTTATTATTATTATTTCATTAGTCTTTCATAGAAACAACTTTGAGTTTATTTGCCCCTGATATTTTTTATTAGTTTAAAAATTTATCTTTATTATAACTACTTCCTTTCTTTGGATTGAGCTGCCCTTTTCTGATGGGTTTAAATGAGTACTTTCTTTTATTTTTTATTTTTTTTTTTAAAGATTTTATTTATTTATTTGTCAGAGAGAGAGCGAGTGAGAGCGAGCACAGGCAGACAAAGTGGAAGGCAGAGTCAGAGGGAGAAGCAGGTTCCCTGCGGAGCAAGGAGCCCGATGTGGGACTCGATCCCAGGACGCTGGGATCATGACCTGAGCCAAAGGCAGCTGCTTAACCAACTGAGCCACCCAGGCGTCCCAGTACTTTCTTTTATTTAAAAAAATGTTTGAAATTGAAGACATTTGACACTAAAGTCTCCTTAGAGTATAACTTCTGGTGTCTTCTGTAAGTTTTGGTATGAAATAGTCTCCTTTCCATTGCTTTCAAGATTTTCTTCAGTTGTCTTATGATTTCTTCTTTGACTGAAGACTGTATTTCTTAACTTGTATGTAGTTTCAATTTTTTGTTACCAGGTTATCTAATTCTGATTCTACTGGATTGTGATCAAAGAACTGTTCTTTAAATCTTTAATTTGGAAGGCTTGTGAAGGTTTCCTTTGTTGCCTAGTATGCAATTAATCTTTACAAATATGGCTTTCCTTAGGTGTAAGAAAGAAATGTTTTCCGAGGGAAATAAGGATGTCTATTTTCTTTTTTTTTTTTAAGATTTTATTTATTTATTTGACAGACAGAGATCACAAGTAGGCAGAGAGGCAGGCAGAGAGTGAGAGAGAGGAGGAAGCAGGCTCCCCGCGGAGCAGAGAGACCTATGTGGGGCTCGATCCTAGGACCCTGGGATCATGACCTGAGCCGAAGGCAGAGGCTTTAACCCACTGAGCCACCCAGGCGCCCCAGGATGTCTATTTTCTGTGTGTCCTTGTTTTTCCCTCCTTCTAGTAGATACTCCCATTTGAAAAGCTAAAATTTTACCTTGTTATTGCATTTTTAGAGTCTTCAGGTATTATGTTGTTAGATGTATACCTGCTTATACCTTTTACATCTTCTTTCCAAACTCTGCCTTTAAAAATGTCCCTCTTCATCTTAGTACCTATAACTTTATTTTTTTTTTAAAGATTTTATTTATTTATTTGACAGACAGAGATTACAGGCAGGCAGAGAGGCAGGCAGAGAGAGAGGAGGAAGCAGGCTCCCTGCTGAGCAGAGAGCCCGATTCGGGGCTCGATCCCAGGACGCTGAGATCATGACCTGAGCCGAACGCAGCGGCTTAACCCACTTAGCCACCCAGGCGTCCCAGTACCTATAACTTTAGACCCAACTTGTCTGCGATGAATTTTGCCATTCCGGCTTTCTCTTTTGCATGGTATCTCCTCACCTGATACATTCTCAATCCCTTTTGCATTTTAAGTATGTTTCTTGAACAGCGTGGATCTGTAACCTCCTGATAGGCGCTTTAATAGAAAAAGTCAGTCTGTACACATTTAAATTAATGATAAACAGTCATAATTTTATTCCTCCCATCTTATTTTGTTTTTATTTTCCCCATTTTTGATGTTTTTAATCAAGTTCATTCTTTTTGTACTTGATAAATAGAGAAGTTCTTTGCATTTTTCGATGACAGCTTAATTGAGATATAATTCACAGGCCATACCACTCACCATCTAATGTGGACAATTTAATGGCTTTCACTATATTTAACTATACTATACTGAACTACCTACACATTTTCATCATCCTCAAAAGAAAACTTTAGCCATCACCACCAGTCTTAGGCAACCGCTAATCTACTTTCGGTCTCTGTAGATTTAGCTATTCTGGAAATTCCATATAAATCAAATTATGCAATACGTGGTCTTCTGTGACTGACTTCTCTCAATCAGCAGAATGTTTTCAAGGCTCCTCTGTGTCGTGGCACATATCAAAATTCTATTCCTTTTCAAGGCTGAATAATATTCCACAGGCTGGATGGATCACATTTTATTTATCTCTTCATCAGTTGATGAACATCAGGGTTGTTCTCACCTTTTCGCTATTACGAATAAACCCTAAACCTTCATGCACAAGTTTTTGTGTGGGCATAGTTTTTTTCTTGGCTCTATACACAGGAGTGATATTGGTGTGTCATATGGCAACTCTGTGTTCTGCATTTTGAGGAGCTACTAAACCATTTCTAATGTGGCTGTGCCATTTTCCAAGCCCACCAGCAATTTACAGGTTCCAGCTCTTCACATCCTTCCAACACCTGCTTTTGGGGTTTTTGATAGTAGCCATCCACGTGGGTGGGAGGTGGTATCTCACCATGGTTTTGATTTGCATTTCCAGAATGATTAGTGATGTTGAGCATATTTACACGTGCTTATTGTCCCATATATTTTATATATACCTTATATGTATCTTTAAATATATATTATATATTTCATATTTTATTTATATTTAAATACATATTTAAGAATGTAAATATATTTACATAAATATGTTTATATAAATATATGATCATGTAAAATATATTTATATATACATTTATATATTAATGTATACATTTGAATATTAGAGAAATGTATATTCAAGTTCTTTGCTCATTTTTTAAGAGATTTTATTTATTTATTTCAGAGAGATTTATTGAGAGAGATCACAAGCAGGCAGAGAGGCAGGCAGAGAGAGAGGATGAAGCAGGCTCCCTGCTGAGCAGAAAGCACGGGGCTCGATCCCAGGACTCTGAGTTCAAGACCTGAGCGGAAGGCAGCAGCTTAACCCGCTGAGCCACCCAGGCGCCCCTCTTTGCTCATTTCTTAACTTGGTTGTCTTTTTATTTGAGTTGTAAGAATTCTTGGGTGCCTGGGTGGCTCAGTGGGTTAAGCCGCTGCCTTCGGCTCGGGTCATGATCTCAGGGTCCTGGGATTGAGGCCAGCATCGGGCTCTCTGCTCAGCAGGGAGCCTGCTTCCCTCTCTCTCTCTCTGCCTGCCTCTCCATCTACTTGTGATTTCTCTCTTTCAAATAAATATAAAAAAAAATCTAAAAAAAAAAAAAAGAATTCTTCACACAGTCTGAATGCATGTTCCTTATATATGACCTGCAAATATTTTCTCCCATTTAGTGGCTTGTCTTTTGACTTTGTCAATGGGGTCCTTGGAAGCACAAAACTGGGATATTTTGGTTGAGTCGCATTTATTTGTTTATTATTTTTTTTAAGTTGCTTGTACTTTGGTGTTTGGCTGAGGAGCCGTTGTTAGATTCAAGACCACTAACATTTACCTTTGTGTTTTCTTCTGAAAACTTTCTCATTTTACTTTATTTTTATTTTTTAAAAGATTTTATTTATTTGAGAAAGAGACAATGAGAGAGAGCATGAGCGAGGAGAAGGTCAGAGGGAGAAGCAAGCTCTGTGGAGCTTGGAGCCTGATGCAGGACTCAATCCGGGATCTCCGGGATCATGACCTGAGCAGAAGGCAGCCGTCCAACCAACTGAGCTACCCAGGCATCTCGAACTTTATCATTTTAATGCTTACACTTATGTCTTTGATGCATTTGGGGTTATTTTCTCTGTATGGTGTTAGGCAGGACTCCTGTTTCATTATTTGCATGTGGCTGCTTGGGAGTAAAATACTGTTCTTACCCCCATTGAATTGTTTGGGAGTCTTGTCAAACATTAGTTGACTGTAATTTATTTTCCTTTTTTTTTCCCCATTGAGGCATTTCACGTGCCATGTATATTATATTTCTAGGAAAAAGGAATCCCAGGATTTTCCCTCCTGCCTGGATTCTTCCTTCTTCATGGTGCATGATGCCAGAAGAATTTTTCCATGCAGTGAAACCAAACTGAGGGGATGGAAATATTCTGCCACTTTTCTAGATCTTTCAGTTATACAAGTCTAGGGCTGGTCATGCCACACTTGTTTAACTTGCCCGTGAGGTTCACAGCAGTTTTCCCAGCTCCGTGGTCATCAATAATTTCAAATTTGCCAATGTACTCATGCTTCGTCATCACAGTGAGGAAACGGGACGATGACTTTGGTGCAGGGCCTCCTAAGAACCTGACCTTCGCCCCCCCTTTCAGCAGTGTTAATGTTCTTGAGGGCATCTGTGGGACATTTGTTCACACTGTTACTGCGGCACGGAAAGATGGCAGAAAAAGCTTTTTTCCCTTTTATTAATATTTGGTCTTGTTCTCCTTCCCTTTCTCATAACCGAATGCGTATTTCCCCTTCGTCATTTGAAAACTGCATACTGTTCTCCAGCTGTTTTCCCCAGACGAGACCTTGTGTATCAAGAATCCTTATTTCACGGTTATTATACACAATCTTAAAGATATATGACTGTCCGCTTATTTTACACATGCATACACACGAAGCACTAAATACGGACTTTATCTGAATGGCTAAATGTTGGCCAAGACAGAAGCCAGTTGTAGTGGGAACTGATAGGATAAAGATATAGTCTGAAGTTTTTGTTCTTTAAAAAAAGCCTTCATGGGGCGCCTGGGTGGCTCAGTGGGTTAAGCCGCTGCCTTCGGCTCAGGTCATGATCTCAGGGTCCTGGGATCAAGTCCCATGTCGGGCTCTTTGCTCAGCGGGGAGCCTGCTTCCTCCTCTCTCTCTCTCTGCCTGCCTCTCTGCCTACTTGTGATCTCTCTGTCAAATAAATAGGTAAAATCTTAAAAAAAAAAAAAAGCCTTCAGGGGGCGCCTGGGTGGCTCAGTGGGCTAAAGCCTCTTGCCTTCAGCCCAGGTCATGATCCCAGGGTCCTGGGATCAAGTCCTGCATCGGATTCTCTGTTCAGTGGGGAGCCTGCTTCCCCCTCTCTGCCTGCCTCTCTGCCTACTTGTGATCTCTGTCTTTCAAATAAATAAAATCTTAAAAAAAAAGGCCTTCATATTTTATTAAAAATTTTAGGTGTCCGAATTCAAAAGGTTAACAATATAGTACAATAATAATAATAATAATAATAATATATCATCTAATAATAAAATAATAATAATTTCTCCTGCATAGTCACTGCTGCACACTAGTAAAATGAGATGTTTCTTTTCTCTTCTTTTTTAAAGATTTTATTTACTTTATTTATTTGACAGGCAGAGATTACAAGTAGGCAGAGAGGCAGGCAGAGAGAGAAGGAGGGAAGTGGGCTCCCCGCTGAGCAAAGAACCCGACGTGGGGCTTGATCCCAGCCAAAGGCAGAAGCTTAAACCACCCAGGCGCCCCGAGATGTTTATTTTCATTTGGGATTATGGAGGGGCAAGGTGTTTTTGGCTCTCCTGCTGAAGTAGGGACTCAGTCAGTATTGTCTCCACCTTTTTCCCTAATAGTAGCTCTGGAAGATGAAGACGTCCCTCCATCTCCCAGACATGAGGGTTTGACCAGGACATGGGATGTTATAAGCTCATTGACAGTCTCATGAACTAAGCCCTGGTTTATTGGTCACAGTCGTTCTCCAAGTATTTTCAGGAATAAACTTCAGGTGTTGCCCTTACTCTAATTTTTCTTTCTGAGATTTCTTTTTTTTTTTTTTTTTTTTAATATTTTATTTATTTATTTGACAGAGAGAGATCACAAGTAGGCAGAGAGGCAGGCAGAGAAAGAGGAAGGGAAGCAGGCTCCATGCTCAGCAGAGAGCCCGATGCGGGACTCGATCCCAGGACCCTGAGATCATGACCTGAGCCGAAGGCAGCGGCCCAACCCACTGAGCCACCCAGGCGCCCCTCTTTCTGAGATTTCTGACTGCAATCGCTACTTCCTGCAGTCACTCAAGGAGAAACAAGGCATGTGGCAGCGCAACAGTGTGTTTTTCTTTCAAGATGACAGAATCACTCTTGATTTCTGTACGCATCTCGGATTTTCATATAGGAACATGGATTTTGGTGTCTACCCTGAGGAGATAATACATATGGTGTGAGCTTCACATGTATTCTCATGACACGTCACCTGGGTTACCCAGAACTTTCTGGGCCCGGCAGAAAGGCAGAAACCCAGGTGAAGTCCTCATTGTTCCAGCAGGCTGTCAGCCCTCAAAGGCCTTCTGGATGTGTTTGTGCATCGCAGTGTCTGCTGTGTAAGATACAGAAAGAGCACAGTAGTTCAGGGGGAAAATATTTAGGAACACATTTTCCAGGAGGAACCAGGATTCAGTTTGGGTGACTCTTGACCATTTTTCATCTTCTGACGACTTAAAGTGGTAGTTAATCTACAGTCATGGTTTTAACATGCATTTCAAATGTAATGTGAGTTTCTATCAACATAAAACTATAAGAACTGCCTTCCTAAAGGGCATTCATGTAAGGCCCGTTATTTTCCAGCTTGATTAATGAAAACAAAATTTTTCTGTAATGCTTTCTTCCTACTCTGTATTAGTTTTCAGGACTGGATTGAAAGTGATTTATTGTGGATAGGGTTATATCTGCTCGTGGAATTTTTTTCTGTTCCTGGGTTTTTAAAGGTGGCAGAGTTGACTTTCTGATTTTAATTCATCTTCACTAGATGAAGAATTCACAAATAGGACTTTTTCTTGAAATAACCATAGCCTGGGGGCGCTTGGGTGGCTCAGGTTATGATCTCAGGGTCCTGGGATTGAGTTCCACATCGGGCTCCCTGCTCAGTGGGGAGCCTGCTTCACTCTTTGCCTCCCCCTCTGCTTATGCTTTCTCTAATAAGTAAATAAATAAATAACCTAAAAAAGAAAGAAGTTGTATTTGACTGGAGCTTCATGTGGAGTGACAGATCAACAGAAAGACAAAGGAATAAGAGACAGGAAGCAATGAAGGAAAACACAGAGGCGCACAGTATAGACAGATGTTCCTCAGCTTATGACGGCCTCGGCTTCTAATAAACCCATTGTTCAGCTGGAAATCTCTTTAGTTGAAAATGCATGGAAAACACCTAAGCGACTGAACATCAGAGCTTAGCCCCGCCAAACTTAAATGTCTTGAGAACACTTACAGTATTGCACAGTTGGGCAAAATCCTCTAACACAAAGCCTATTTCACAATAAAGTGTCTGGTATCTCATGTAACTTACTGAACACTGCACTGAAAGCCAGAACAGGACGGTTCAAGTGTGTTGGTTGCTGACCCTCGTGATCACGTGGTTTGCCTGGGGGCTGTGCTCGCTGCCCCTGCCCAGCATTACAAAAGAGGACCCTACTGTAGATCGCCAGCCTGGGAAAAGATCCAAACTAAATGCATATCACTTCTGCACTATTATAAAAAGTCAAAAAACCATAAACTGAACCAAGGTGAAGTCAGGGATCTTCTGTACCAGGTGTGTTAGGGAAGGTCAAGTGCTCCTGTCTGGCCAGGAACCATAGTGGTATGGGGGAAAGTTCCACAGTAGAAAGTTCTACAGTGGAGAACCACTAGGACTCAAGCACCAACGGTCACAGGTTACACCAGGAAGACTGGATGCTCTTCTGTGGGCGATGAGAAGCCACGAGTGACTCAGGAAGGCTGAAGAGTTCTGGGCAGGTGGGACAGCTGAGGGCTGCAATGAAGAGGGACAGGTGGAGCTGGGAGACCAGGTGGGGAGAGCCCGCTACCCTCGAACAAAAGGCAACAAAGGTCTGGACTGGGATGATGGAGATGGTGGAAGGTAATGGGATATTCATGAAACAGAACTGGAAAGCCATGGAAATGAAATAAGAGAGGGAGGGAAAACCGTTCATGACTTTAATTGCCATCAGTATAAAACATGTTGGATTAAAATGAATTGGTATTTCTAGACCGATGATGACATCACAATAATGGAAGGAAACCAATTTTGATTTTGAGCCTGGTTAAGGAGACAGTATAGACAAGAGAAAAGCAGAGGCTCTGGAGTCACACAAATGTCACCATTGAGATACGTCCCCACTCTTCATTCCCTTCCCTGTAAACCCAGGCAAGTGACACCTGCCTCACAGCACTGGTAACAAATAGGGAAGAGCACACGTTCCCACGTTCCCGGGTCAGACAGGACAGCCAGGGATCAGCGGCACATGAGGAGGTGACAGGTGGTCACTAAACTGAGCTCAGGTGCATACACAGCATTTTACGTCACCTTGAGATGGCTCCTCTTGTGACCTCTCGAAGAAGGTGGCAGTGGTGAGGAACGAACTCCAGGAGCTTATTAGCATACATGATCTTCAGGCCGTCTGGATGAGACTCAACGATCTGCTCTACAATCACCTAGCAGAAGGAAGAGCGTTTTATTTTTATTTATTTATTTGTTTGTTTGTTTGTGTTTTTGTTTGTTTTTAAAGCACCTAAAAGAGAAGTATGAACTATACACTACAGAGAAAAGAATCGTGTAAACCTTAAAAATGCACTTCGTCCTTCCTCCTCCCCACTCAGTATGCTTTCTAAACAGGAGGTAAGTAACATTGGCATGAAAATCTAGGTCCTGGGATTTGGGAATACTGCTCCAACCCTGGGGGACACAGAGGCTGAGGGACAGAGACTGGCCTGAAGCTAAAACATCACACACACTCATCTGCTTCCCTTCTGAGCTTAAAAGCAAAATACTGTATCTGCAGACAACAGCTCTGTATCATCTTCACCCTGGCCTTATCCTCTACCGTCTCCAGAACAGGGAAAGGGCTGAGATGGAAAGTGATGGAAGAAAACACATCTTATTTTGCTTTAGTATTTAATTTTTTTTGGTGAGGCTGAGTTGCAGGAGGTGAATGACAAGCATACAAACTTAAAATACAAACGTGGCCACAGTTCATTTAATGACATGGAAACGTAAAGTACTTCCCCAATTTAGCATATTAGATTCAGTTCAATGAAAAGGGCATAAATTAAATAACTAAAATATTTTCATTTAGTGACAAAGAATAATGTGATCTTTTTCACCCCCACAGAGAGAGCTATGAACTATAATAGGATACATACAAAGAACTGACAGATCATTTACTTTTAGTAGTCTTAATGAAGCTGAGAAGATTACTGAAATTAATCCTTCAATTTCATTTCTATCACTGGGATACTGTCTCGTTTTAAAACTGGAAGCCTTTCATCCTGAAGTCATGGTGGGTAGCTTTATACTTACCAGACAGAAAGAACACTCGCACTGGCAGGTGACTGGAAGAAAGCCCTCAAACGCTGAGACTGGCTTCATGACTTCTGTCCGCTTGAACTAGATGAAACTGACGCTCTCTAAGTTGGAAGCTGCTGATTGCTGGCGGCCTCACATGGTGCAGCCCATACTCCGGCCGCTCAGAGGCAGGATACACTGACTCCCTGTATTTTACTGTATCCTTATAGGTCAAGAACACTGGGTAACCAAGTTCTGGACTTAAGGTACTACCCCGCTAACTCGCCCTTCAAAGCCCTTTATCTTTGAATATTCCCTCCCTCCCACCTTCCTAGCCTGGCAAACTCCCCCATGGTCTTCAAGACTTAGGCCACATCAATTCTGCGAAGACGCTTCCCCTCACAGACTTTCCCTGCGCACAGAGCTGTCTTCCAGCTCCTCCAGTGGGCACGGGCGCCTTGGTGGGGTCACGCTTTTCGGCAACTTCATTAACGTATAACTTATGGAAATGGAAATTGACCTGAAAATGTTCTGATCCGTACCTTCTTCCTAGGCAAGTCCCTCACCCCTACTAAATTAAGATGATCCCTGAGTTATGGCATCACTGTAAGAGACCAGAGCACATGCCTGATTCCTGCCATGCTGATGGGCACCAAGCGGGACCAACCTTTTCTTACAACCAGAAGATCAGGAACTAAGAGCATCTTCAAGGAAGAGCCCTGAGCTCTCTCGCACCCAGTCAAGAAACAAAGCCAGATTAGATGCTCTGTGTTTGTGGAATGAAGTGCATGGGGGCACAAACCTCATCCATGTATGGTTTCACCAGTACTTGACCGACTAACGCCTCTGCATCCCGTGTCTTGTCAATTGTAGCGTAAGTCTGGAGGCAGTGCCGTATGATGTCCACATTGGAAGTCTGAAGCCCTTCTAGCAGCAGGCCTCCCAGGGACTGCTGCAGCATGGCCGTAATGTGGGCTATACGCTGCAAGAACAGAGAGACCAGGAAAGAAGGTTCAGGTACCACAGTTTCTAAAAGCTCAAATATATGTGTATAATTTATATACATATGTGTTATATATATAAAGCGAGCCTCTAATTCTACCAGAATATATGTAAGATTAAAATCCCAACATTTCCTAGAGAATAACAATGAATCTCTTCTCCCCATGATTGCTTTCTTTCTTTTTTTTTTAAAGGTTTTTATTTATTTATTTGTTGAGAGAGAGCACAAGCACACAAGGAGACACAGGCAGAAAGAGAAGCAGGCTTTCTGCCAAGCAAGGAGCCCAAGGTGGGACTCAATCCCAGGACCCTGGGATCATGACCCAAGCCAGAGGCAGTGGCTTAACTGACTGAGCCACTGAGGCGTTCCCTCCCTATGATTTCTTTGAAAGTAAGTCGGCTTCATCAAAGTGAAGTTCAGACAATTACGGAATGACAAAAAGTTATTTGCCTCTTAAGCTACGGAGTAAATCTGACAAACGTGCATTTAAACCCAGTCAAGGGCTTTGGATAAATGAACTCTGACTACATCATATGATGTGTCAAGTTACATGAAATTCAGAATTAATTTTACTTGCATAGTTTGGAGACTACGCTTGTGTCTTTACACAAAATCTATCTAGTGTGACATAATGGAAGCAGGGTCCCAAGCAGGAGACACTGAAAAAAAAAGAATTCAAAGCTAGCTTCAAAATCCTGTAGAGTAGCAATTATCAGGGGCAATGCTAGGTCAAACCAAAATCATCCAGGAAATTCGCAAACAGCAAATTGAAAATCGAAACCAACACTTGCTGGTCTTACTTTGTCCAGAAGAGGCATGCCTTTGCTCTGAACAGCATGAAAGTGTAACTGGTTAAATTCTGTGGCAATTCTCTCCAAAATCTATCTAGTCCAGAGAGGGCTAGTAGAGACAATTAGAGAAATGTAATTCCCAAAGTTAAAAACCTGCCACCCCCACCGCCCCACATGCCTTACAGCGCTCAGGCACCTGCACCTGAACGCCATCAATTTTCATGACAAACTGTCTGTGCAGCAGGCCCCAGTGCAAGGGGTGAGGAGCGGGGAGGTCGTAGAAGCCACCGACGCAGCCTGGCCCGGGCCACAGGGCCCAGGCAAGGGGATGGAGCTATTTTAGGTCAGTGTGGGTACAACTGCATGATTCCTCCACGTTCCTCGGGCTCTCCCATTTGTGCCCTTCTTCTCCCTTCTTCTCCCATTCTCTAACCCCCTCCTCTCTCTTGCCCTGTCCTACCGTTCATACCCGAAGCCCCCTCTTCTTCTCTGCCTGCCTCATTCTCCCTCCCAAGTACCTCCCCAGTACCAACTACTGCTGTCTCCTCAATCAGCTAAAACTGACCGCCTAGCAGCAACCTGGGAAATCGCTCAGAGCAGTGGACTCCAAGTTTAAATTTACCCAACGGCAGAAAGAGCAAGCTCGGTGCTCCGGGAGCTGGTGAGAAATCACTCACAGTGCATCTGCCATCGAGTGGACTGGATACACTTCCCTCTTGCCCCCCACATTAGAAAGCGTCAACCCCATTCAAAAGGAAGTCGAACAGTGAAAGAAAAAAAAAACACACAACAAAGGCCCCAAAGCCCCTGCTGGGCTCTATGAGGCATCCCACATCTGAGGATGGGCAGTCAGGTAGTAAGGAAACACACTGTAAGAAAACCCAAAATCGCTGGAGACCTGCCATGGTGTGCCCCATCCCAGAGCATCAGAACTGGTGTGGAGGGAAGGCAAGCGCTTGGCACGACCAATGCAGAAGCCTAATCCCAACCTCTACTGACTGATCCCATGTGCATTTCCTATTTATCCTTTTCTCGGCATTTCTGGGCCTGGCAGAGCATGATGGATTTACTGTGCACTGACGCTGCTCTGGCTTTCCTGACTCTAGAGCTCAGAGCTGCTCTTCTGGAGAAAAAAGTCCTCCAAGGTAATTCTGAGCAAGAAAGTGCACAATGTCTGTTTATCAAGGACAGTGTTGCAAAGGGACAGGATTGTAGACACAGAGCTCACTGAGGTGTTTCTATCCGATGAGCACAGCAGCAACAGCAAAGACGGGAAGAACACTGGAGGGCCAGCTCCCCAGGGGCCGAACGTGGACATGGCTGGAGGGGCTGCAGGCGCTGCCAAGGGCCGCAGTGAAGCAGAGCCGCTGGAGACACACGGGCTGCAGAAGGGCCGCGTGCAGACTGTCTGCTAAGTGTGGACGAACGGGGCAGAAGCACGAGTGCAATGGGCTAGAGACACAAGCACAGTGGAGGCTGACCACTTAGTTGAATGCCTTGATGTGAAAGGGGACAGAGACCTAGGACCAGAGAATCGCTTCCTTTGGGATGTGTCCGTTCTTAATCTCCATCATGAGACATGCGGAGCATATGGTCTCTCAAGTTCCTTCCAAATCTAAAACCTTAATTCCTAAAATTTAGAAACCTAACTCCGCCTGCAAGGGGAGGGACTGTTAGCGTCACACAACAGAGCACTCAGGGCACCAGGCGACCTTGACGCAGGCAGCCCAGCTGGTATGTGTAGGACCAGCCCCGGCTACTCCCACTGCACCACTGTGCGTCTCACAGTGCTGACAGGACCTAACTACTCATTTTCTGAGTCACTCATCTACCCTGGATGATTGAAAATTCACACCAGGAAGGGAACAAGACAATCACAGTGTAACAAAGAGAGCCATCATCTTTTTCCTATTTCATAAGTTTTTCCTTTCCTGTTTGTAAATTTCAATTGGATATGTCCTATACGGTTTCATAATAATATAATGCTGGTGCAAAATACATCAATGGTAATACTCTGGGCATGTCTAGGAAAAAAAATGAGATGGAGAAAAACCAAGATGAATGGTAGGTATGCCTTAAAGATCAACAGGACTTTGCTAGTCCTCAGGGAAGGTGATTCCAAATATACTTTTACAGTGCAAGCATAATGACGTGTTGGAACTGTGGTCTATAACCAAAGCGTTTATAGGAACGTGTTATAGATTTTACCATTTCATGCTCTCCACTCTCCTGGAGCTACATTCTAGCCACAAACCTGGATTTTCTTCTTGTTCAGAAATGAATTCTAACTAAGCCGTCCCCGCCTAATTAGATTGGATGTGAAGTATTAATTTATGTGCTACTTAGTTAAAAAAAAATGCTTACCTGCTTGCTTCTAGTGCAGAGGTTTCTTTCGAACTTTGTGAATTTAAGATTTTTTCAATCTTTTCCACTGATCAAATAACTTGTATAAGCCTCAACACACACATCTATAAAAATAAAAATTAAGCAAACAAAAAACGTCACCATCTTTACTCTTAATCATCTTTATTTCCCATGCTAAATGCAGGAAAATATAAGACCAAAAGTTAACTTCAAATATATAGGGCATGCTATATTTTGAATATTTCTATGAAACACAGAATTCTCAAGAATGCAAGTCTTAGTTCTAGAATAAGCATACTTCCATATTCTATTGCAAGTTTATAGAGGAAAAAAAAAAAAACCCTAGACTTTGCTTTCTCATATTCTATACTCTTATTTCTTTTTTTCCCCATCCTGAATCTTTCTATGGGCATTTCTTTCCTATTTTCTTAAAAAAGATTTGTTTATTTGAGAGAGAGAGAGACTGCATGTGCGCGTGCAGGGGAGGGGCAGAGGGAGAGAGAGAATCTCGAGCAGACATCCTGCTGAGCACAGAGCTCAATGCGGGGCTCAATCTCATGATCCTGAGATCATGACCTGAGCCAAAATCAAGAGTCGGACGTTTAACCAACTGAGCCACCAGGCGCCCCTCCATTTGTTTTCTTATGGCCCTTTATTCATGTTTTAACTTTGGCTTCCGATTGTACTGGCCCTCTCAGTTTACATGTGCATATACCTATATGCCCAAGCACCAAATCATTAAAGACCTTTTACACTACAAATATTATCAAAGAGGTTGAGGGACATTATGAAAACTCTCATCCTTAAAGAACAAAAAAATACAAAGTCATCCATTCAATAAATAATAATAATAATGAACACCCCTGGGAGCTCGATATTCATTCCAACGGGGGGTGGGGGGGGGGCACGAGAAAATAAAGCAAGAAATACACCCTGCTCTCACAAAGCTTACTGTTTTGTCTGGAAGCGCACGACAAGCATTCTTTGGACAAAAGCTGTGAGGAGATCCAGAGGCGAATTAAACAGAAGGTCCCTCAAACAGGCTTCTCCCCACTGAGATTTTAACAAATATGCTAATAATACACATAGAAAACATTGTACAGAGCAGCAGGCGAGAGTCAGAAGCCCAGACTTCCAATGCCCGCTGTGCCCCTACATCGTTATGCTCATGAATGATATCGGGGACACTTGGAACTGGAGATAGCACTAAGGGGCACACTCCCGGGGTGAGCCCTCAGATGTACAGAGCCATTGCCTGTCTCACACACCTGAAACTAAGCCAACACCGCATGCTAACTACAGGGAATTGAAAAAATTAAAGTGAACACCAGAACATAAAGAACACAGGATCAGAAAATAACAGCAATCCTACGGCATAATCCTGAGTTTGCTTTGGAAAGCCCACTTCTCCCCTAGTCTCTAATATAGGCCTATTTTCTTTACAGGGCCGCTGACAATTTATACAGTCATTAACTGTCAAGCGCTGCACTGACAACAGTTATCACTGTTTCTTGTTCTGGAAAAACTGGGTGATCTTGAGATCGTGTGGGTACCTCTGAAATTCTGTCTTCTTATTTCAGGTAGATAACGTGACATAATGCATAAAATGCACATGCGTGAGAGCTTTGAAAAAAAGCTAAATTTAAAAAAAAAAGAAAAAAAGCTGAATAGTGCTGACAAGTTCGCGGAGACAAGAGGAGAGGGCTTCAACTGGCATGCAGCATAAGAAATATACTGGAGGGTACCTTTTTCTTCCTTATGTCCTCTTGTTTACACATTCGTTCATCTACTGCCCGAATTCCTTCACTGACTGATGACCTGAGACTCTTTAAAAGAATAATAAAGAAAATGTATTACAGACATTGTTTTGTCACATTATCAATTTCCTACATCTCATTCAATTCCACAGAAATTAATACCTGTGCACCAGTACTATGCAGATATTGACAAAAAAAAAAAAAAACATGATATACCAGACACAGTTACTGTTGAGGGGACTCATGACCTGGGGGCATAATGACACGAAGGCAGGGTCGCATGGCTAGAAGAAGAATGACATATACAGTGAAAGTTATGGGGATGAGGGGGCTTAGAATGGAGAACAGATAATATGAAGCAAAGTACAGGAGAGTCTGGAAATGCGACGGGGCTCGAATCGGACTCTGAAAGCCATGTGTACACAGCTGCCGAGGTGGGGAGGGGATGGGGAGCAGATGTAAGTGCACACACACTCAGGGGCTGGGTCAGACAGGCACACAGCCATGTGCACTGCAGGCTTCCTTCTGGAGAGAAGCAGAAATAGGAATGGAGGGCCAACTTCACTGAGATGAAGTCTTTAGATTCTGCATATTTTGGAGAACGAAAGAATGTCAAAGCACTGATGCATGATGATGAAATGTGGGTATGGAAATACCAGGAATCAAGAATGAAGAACAGAAGACCAGAAAAAGGCAGAGCACAGAGGTAGAGAAACATGTCCAGAAGCTAATGAATAAAGAGATAATTAGGAATTAGGGCCAAAACAAAGGTTAACAGAAACAACTAGAATGAAGTAGGCAGATCACAAAAATTCCACAGGAAGGTGAATTAATTCACTCCATCAACATTATGAAACACCTCCTGGACGTCAGTATTGTGGCAGCCTACAGGGATGCAATGAAGACAGATATAGTCGTATCCCTCAGTGATCTGAGAATCTCACAGAACAGCTTCAGAGTTGGGACCAGAAAGGCAGGTCAGGCCTGTGGCTGAGCAGGACCAAAGTGGCCATAAAAACAGGCCATGGAAAAGGGAGGGTATATGGTGATGGCAGGGGGTGAGGTGGGACGGGAGCCTGTGTGAGTAGAGCAAATCTGCCTCCAGGGAGGGGGTTCGAGAGAAGAGTGGGAGGCCAAAGGAAGGCTAGGCTTGGGAAACAACACCACTATGAGGCCCCGGGAGGAAGAGGCACACCAAGGAGGCAGTGGGAGAGCCCCACAGCGGCTGGTGTGGAATCCAACAGCGGACCATGAAAATCCCTTCCATTCCAAGGAAAAGTATCTTTAACAAGATTTTGTAAAATTCAAATGAGACATAAACCATGGAAAGTATTGGCTACCTCAAGGCACAACTCAAGATTTTTACCTGTTTCACGAACTCTTTCCTGCCTGCCCCTCCCCTAGGCTTCTCAGCACTGATATTTCCATTATTTCGCATTTTTCTTGGTTCTAACCATGTACTGTGTCTTCCCTTAAATTATGTTCTCTTTATATTCTCTCTAGGATGCAGGCACTGTCTTAGGGGAGGGACGCAAGAGGCCACTCAAGCTAGAGGAGACACACAAGGAAGGATGGTGTTGTTTTGACAAGTTTACGACAGGGCATCAGAATGGACAGAGGCCGTAAGTCAGGGCACCAGACACAGACGGGGGGGGGGCCGGAGGGGAGACAGGGCAGCACAGTTTTCTGTTAGAAGTGATGCCACAACTGCCCCTCCACTGTTCACCCAGGTGGAGTTCCTATTCCCAATGGCTTAGAGGTGGGGAGTCCCATTCCCACAACAGAGATTTTTCTGAGAGAACATGCAAATGTAACATTTATTAAGTATTACATTTTATTTATATTATCCTTCAGTTCCATTAGGGATTACACAGTTTTTGTAGATCAGCCCAGGAACCTAACCACACGTAGCTTACATGCGGTGGGGGGGGGGGATCTTTACAAGATTACAAACTGTTAAAATACAAGTCATTCGTAAGTTAGAAACCACTTACATATGACCAAAGTGGCATTAATAAGTTGAATTTGGAAATATGCTTCCTCTCCCCTGACATTTTAAGGTTGTCTACTCTGAGAATAGGTCTTCTTCAATTCGAACATGTTTTTTTAGGTTTATAGCATATGCAAAAACAAAATCATTTACAACACTTCTGACGTGAATATTATAACCATGAACCGTTAAAATACAACCACCAGTACCACCAAACTAACAGATGAAAAGAATTCTTAGAGAAAAGCCGAAGAGGACAACAGGCGTCAGAGCAGACTGTTTTCATTAATTGGGGACTTACCAGAACTTCTCATAACTGTCGCAAAGGCACAGAAAGTTGATTGAGGGCTTTGTCCATGCCAACCTAAAGGGGCACTTCCCCTCTACCACTGTTGCCATACTAACCTTACCTATCCTGCAGGGTCAGGTAGGCCTGGCCCTTTATATGTTGCTCTCCTCTGAGTGGTTAGTATTTCATAGAAACTGTGCTTTGCTTTTGTCAGGATTTACCCTGGATTATCAAAACCCTTTCCTTGTGCCAGTGAAGCCTAAGAAACAGTCCTAATGAGAGAACCAGGAACTCAAACAGATCATATTTATCCTGAATGTTCTGTCCAAAATGAAAAATTCATTTCTGAGGTGCCTCAAGATCTCTGAGAAGGGAAGTTTCACCAACTCTGTCATGTAGGGGCATCAATTCCGATTCTGTGTCAATTTTACTACTTTCCCAGCTAGTAATTCTCTACCTCAGAAAGCCCACTGTCAACCGTTTCCTCTTTCAAAGGCAGTTGCTCTTAGAGTCTTCACATGGCACTTGGAGCCTGCTGGTCGTTGGCTACTGCCCTCTGTACCTTGGGTCTAACAGCTAAAGGGCATCAAGATGAGCACGTCTCTTGTTCTAGGACTTAATATAGTTTGGGGCACATGGTAAGCAATAATCACTTCTTTAGTTGATCCAAGTGTTGGATCATTCTTAATTATTCTACTACCACAATTTACTTGTTCTAAGATTGGTCCCCCCCCCATTTTAATATCTCTTAAGGTGGCACTCACCTTGCACTTGATGACATATCCTACTTTACCTGACAGCATTTCTCTTTCTTAGTCGAACATAAACTATAGTGCATCTTACACTTGATCAAAGCTAGGATGCAATGAAATACTCTATTATGGTTACGATTCTGATATTTGAAATCCTCCGGTAGCTCCCTGTGCCCCCACAGTGTAGTACCTCACCTCCTCGCCATAGTATACAAACGATCTCACCCCCAGTGTTAACCCCGGGGCTCAGCCTCCATCCCCAGGTGATGCTGCCACATCAGCTGTCGGTTGTCATGAACTTGCTGTAGTTTCCCGAATGCACTGTGCTGCCTCCTGGCACTCTGAAACTTGACACACTCATCCTCATTCTTCGCTTTGCCCTTGTCTATCACCTCCCTTGAAAATCTGTTCCTAAGTGGCTTTTCCCAGCTCCCACCTACCCTTGGCAGTCTATTATCTCCCTGTGGTAAAGCCTGTCACACTGCACCATGGACATGCCCGTTGTCCCCCTGAGAAGAGAAAAGGGACAATGAGGGCCCCCAGCATTTGCAGCTCTAGTGCAGAGCCCCATGCCTGGCTTGCAGGAAATGCCAGATCATGAAGACAAACGGAGATCATCCTCTGGCTAAAACCAGCTCTTCTTTGCCTACCGCAGGATCTGGATCAATAAAGAGCAGCCAGTTATTATTGCTGTTTTTCTAGGGATTTTTACCCCATATATTTCCCAGGTCTCTACTCTTTTTGTGGCACTTTAATTCAGGCTTCAACCACTTCCTAGTCCGATCAGGTGAAATCATTTTCCTTCCCATACCCTCGATGTATTTCACATCTAGTAATTCTTTATTTAAAGATCTTATTTACCCATTTGGCAGACAGATCACAAGTAGGTAGAGAGGGAGGCAGAGAGAGAGGGGGGAAGCAGGCTCCCCGCTGAGCAGAGAGCCCGATGTGGGGCTCCATCCCAGGACCCTGAAATCATGACCTGAGCCGAAGGCAGAGGCCTAAACCACTGAGCCACCCAGGAGCCCCCATATCTGGTAATTTTTAACCAACGTGGATTTGCTGCATCAAATAGTTCCTTCTTCTTCAAATATAAATATATAAATAAAGTGATCAAGTCACTCGCATGTCTTAGGAGAATGTCATACCTTTAGTAGCAAACTTGAAATCTTGGCCATTGGTTTTGATTTCTGTTTTGGTTAGATTTGGTTCGGTTTTTGTCATTTTAAAAATCCCTCCAGCCCTTGGCTCTGTCTGACCTGATTGCTTTCAGCTGTTTCTGCAACAAAATTGTCCCGGCAGCGAAAACTCTCATTGTTTACAGTGGCGCCCCCTTCTGAACACTTTGTTAATAAAAAGCTTTTTTTTTGTTTGTTTGTTTTTCGGCTATGGTAAATGTGGAACAACAATGAGGTACTTCAAAGAGGTGAACCACAGATAAATTTCTCTAAGGGTGGGGTGAGGGTTACTCAAAAAGGAACTTGACAAGGCTTTTAAA
>NW_028134694.1:0-86000 GCF_964662115.1 Mustela nivalis | reverse complement strand
CCCCGAAGCCCTCATGTTTTGCAATTCCGGACCGACAATGAAGCACTCTGCCTGCCCTCTAGAAAAAATATATTGCCTAATGAGCAGCCCAGGCAGCTTAAATGAGGATAAACCTACACGGCACTCGAATGTACCCAAATTATATAGTCTAACCTGGGCACTAATGCACTGTCTGACACAACCTGAGCCCGGACCTGCTGACCAACACCCAGACAGCTGACCGCACGCTGAGCACATCAGACTTGCCATGGCCTTAGGTCATCATCTCTTCCCTACCTCAGTTTTCAGGCTTCAGAACCTAGACCTTATCTCCAATCACTGCCCACGGGTGACTGTGATGCAGAAATCAGAACTCTTCCTGACCCATGGCAAGAAACCTTGTGGTTGGCATGTTGTCCAACGTTCAGTGTAGGAGAAACCAGCATTCACCCTGAGGCCCTGCCCATTCTTGCGTGCGACGAGAGCATAAACACGCATTGTGACCTCAGCGTGAGTCCTGTCCTCTAGTAAGTCCTCTCAGTGGCTGGACCATTAGATGTCATAATGGGCTTGACATGTCGCTAGTCCCCAATTTTTAACCAGACTTCTGGTTGTCCAGTCGCCCCACCCCAGGGCTCTACTCTGGAATCCCTCATTTGGTGGGACATCTGAGGTTGAAAAACAAAATGAAACAAATCGACAACAACAACAAAAAAAACGGACTTCTTCCATCCCCAGAATGACCCCAAACTCTTTGGAAGGGACCGAACCCCCAGAGAGTAAGACTCGTCCATTTCCCATGATGTCACCCGGCAATTTCACGACCATGAGTAACACGATATCCAGAGACAAAAACTTGAGCAAGAGCCTCACACTTGCCCTTTTTTCATATCCCGAAGTGTTCTCCTCATGGTCTGTAGATCAGTCCTGCCATACCTATGACCCAAAACATAAGCCGAGTTTGTGTTTTCAGACAACTGTCCAAACAGCTCTGGCCTACACACCCTACAGGCTCAGGGCCCTGGAGCCAAACCTGAGGACTGTACTTGCCCTCTCCAAGGGAATTGTATGTGCCCATTCCAATGGCCACAACCCTACTAGTAGGATAACCTCCAAAGTCCCTGAGGCCATCCCAATAGTTGTGGCTTCCCAGGACAAACAGGGGCAATCTGAGCCCATCTGAGCACCTACCTGCACTCAGACCCGTAGACTGATGTCCCCAGAGGTAAAAAGGAACGAACAGGCCCCTAGGCACTAATCGGATCCATTGCTTTGGTTTCCAGGCATCTCTCCTCAGAGGCCTGGATTTCAATACCAGCATATGGCTGTTTCTTGACTCACCCATCAGAACAAATCTCATCTACACATGGGAAACATGCACGTTGGAGCTGTGTCAAACCCTCTGTTTAGGAGAACCCTTCAGGGCCCCAGGGCCACCGCTTCATTCCAAGGTCTCCATAGACACAAAAACATATTAGGAAACATCCACAGGAGAGTCCATTTCAACTCAGCCTCCTCGGTTGCCCCCCACATCCAGCAGATCTAACCTGTCTTGTTGCTTGGAGACCATTGGAATGCGAGGTGGGCTACCCAGCCATCCATCCTTAGAACCCTGCTCGGAATCGTTGGCCTGGAGCCAACCAACAGGTCTCAATTGTCCTGCAGAAGAATCTTTGCAGTTTGGAGCTTCTCACAACTCCCATCGTGGGAAAACCCCCATGACCTCGTGATCCAACCCCCTTCAAGAAAGGGCCATCAGGGCAGAAAGTCTAACCTGAGCGATCGTCTGATCCTTGCCCTGACTTCAGATGCACGAGATCTCGATTGAGGTCTGTAGATTGTGCCTGCCATATCCTCACCCAGAAACCTAGGCCTAGCTTGGGTTCTCAGACTCCGTCCTCAGACTACTGGCCCACAAGCCCTCCAGTTCGGCAATCCAGAACTACAATGCCGCACTCTGCCTGCCCTACAGAAGTCAAACATTGCCCTCAGGGCTACCCCGAAACCACAAATGAGGATCAACCTGCACGCCATTCGGCTGTACCCCAAACATATAGGCTGACCTGGGCACTATTTCCCCTTCTGACCCAGCCTGAGCCTGGACCTCCTGGTCCCACGCAGACAGCTGGCCGCACACTGAGCACATCGGACCCGCCATGGCCTTAGGTCGTCATCTCTTCCCAACTGCGGTTTTCAGGCACCAGAACCTAGAACTTATCTCCAACCACTGCCCAGGGTTGAAAATGATGCAGAAATCAGAAATCTTTCCTCATGGCAAGAAACTTTGTGTTTGGCATGTTGTCCAACGTTCAGTGTAGTTGAAACAAGCGTGGCCCATGAGGCCCAGCCCATGCTTGCGGGCCACATTGGTCACAAACACACATTGTGACCCTCAGCCTGAGCCCAGTCCTCAGGTCAGGCCTCTCAGGGCCTATATGAAGAGACAGCATATTGGGCTTGCCATGCCCCTAGGCCGCAATTTTTAACCATAGTTCGGGTTTTCCCTTCACTCTTCCCCAGGGCTCTGCTTTGGAATTCCTCTTTTGGTGGGACACCTGAGGTAACAAACCTGAAAGGAGTCCTCCCATCCCACAGATTGACGAAAAACAATTGGGATCTGGCCAAATCCACAGAGAGGAAGATTCGTCCATGGCCCATGAGACCTCGCCAACATTCCACGGCATTGCTGAAACAAAATCCAGAGACAAAAGCCTGAGCAAGCGCCTCAGACTCGCTCATTCTTCATATCCTGAAGAGTTCTTCTCATGGTTTGTAGATCGGGCGTGCCATACCTACGTCCCCTAACTTAAGCTGAGTTTTTGTTTTCAGTCTTCTGTCCTCAATGTCCTGAGCCACACTCCCTCCAGGCTGGGGCCCCTGGAGCCACACATTAGGACTGCCCCCACCCAATCCATGGGAATTCTGCCCATTCCATTGTCAAAAATCGTACAAATTAGGAGAACCCTCCAAAGTCCCTGGGGCCATCCCAATAGTGTATGTCGCCCGGGACAAAAAAGGGCAGTTGATACCGGCTGAGCATCTACCTCCACTCATCTACCTCCACTCATACCAAGAAGATTGAACCAGACAGGACCCGAGGCCATTATCGGATCCATTGCTGTGGTTTACAGGCATGTCTCCTCAAAAGCCTGGATTCCAATACCAGCAGAGGGGATTTCCTGAGGCACCCATCAGAACAAATCTCGTCTCCACAAGGAAACTTGTGCATGGGAGTTATGCCAAAGCTTAGGAGAATACTTCAGGGTCCCGGTGCCACCTCCCCATTCCAAGGCCCTCATGGACACAAACACACGTTAGGACCCATCCTCTGGAAAGTGCATTTCAACTCAGCCACCCCGGTTGCTCCCGCAGATCCATTAGATCTAAACTGTCTTGTTGCTAGGAGACAATTGGAAGGCGAGGCGGACTTCCCAGGCATCCATCCTGGAACGGTGCTCTGGAGTCATTCCATGAGGGATGAACTGGAGCTGTCCAACAGGTCTCAATTGTCCCGCAGAAGGAATCCTTGAAGGGGGCATCCCACATCTCCCAACGTGGAAAACCTCCATGGCCTCGAGATTCCGCTCCCTTCATGAAGGGGCCGTCATGCACAGAAACTCCAACCTGAGCCAACGTCGGATCCTCGCCCTGACTTCAGATGCATGAGATGTTGGTTCAGATCTGCAGGGGGTACCTGCCGTGCCCTCATTCTGAATCCGAAGTCTAGCTTGTGTTCTCAGACTTCCGTCCTCACTCTCCTGGCCCCGAAGCCCTCAAGTTTGGCAATTCCGGACCGACAATGAAGCACTCTGCCTGTCCTCTAGAAAAAATATATTGCCTAATGAGCAGCCCAGGCAGCTTAAATGAGGATAAGCCTACACGGCACTCGAATGTACCCAAATTATATAGTCTAACCTGGGCACTAATGCACTGTCTGACACAACCTGAGCCCGGACCTGCTGACCAACACCCAGACAGCTGACCGCACGCCGAGCACATCAGACCCGCCATGGCCTTAGGTCATCATCTCTTCCTTACCTCAGTTTTCAGGCTTCAGAATCTAGACCTTATCTCCAATCACTGCCTACGGGTGACTGTGATGCAGAAATCAGAACTCTTCCTGACCCATGGCAAGAAACCTTGTGGTTGGCATGTTGTCCAACGTTCAGTGTAGGAGAAACCAGCATTCACCCTGAGGCCCCGCCCATTCTTGAGTGCGACGACAGCATAAACACGCATTGTGACCTCAGCGTGTGTCCTGTCCTCTAGTAAGTCCTCTCAGTGGCTGAACCATTAGATGTCATAATGGGCTTGACATGTCCCTAGTCACCAATTTTAACCAGATTTCTTGTTGTCCAGTCGCCCCAACCCAGTGCTCTACTCTGGAATCCCTCATTTGGTGGGACATCTGAGGTTGAAAAACAAAATGAAACAAATAGACAACAACAACAAAAAAACGGACTTCTTCCATCCCCAGAATGACCCCAAACTCTTTGGAAGGGACCGAAACCCCAGAGAGTAAGACTCGTCCATTTCCCATGAAGTCACCCGGCAATTTCACGACCATGAGTGACACGATATCCAGAGACAAAAACTTGAGCAAGAGCCTCACACTCGCCCTTTTTTCATATCCCGAAGTGTTCTCCTCATGGTCTGTAGATCAGTCCTGCCATACCTATGACCCAAAACATAAGCCGAGTTTGTGTTTTCAGACAACTGTCCCAACAGCTCTGGCCTACACACCCTACAGGCTCAGGGCCCTGGAGCCAAACCTGAGGACTGTACTTGCCCTCTCCAAGGGAATTGTATGTGCCCATTCCAATGGCCACAACCCTAATAGTAGGATAACCTCCAAAGTCCCTGAGGCCATCCCAATAGTTGTGGCTTCGCAGGACAAACAGGGGCAATCTGAGCCCATCTGAGCACCTACCTGCACTCAGACCCGTAGACTGATGTCCCCAGAGGTAAAAAGGAACGAACAGGCCCCTAGGCACTAATCGGATCCATTGCTTTGGTTTCCAGGCATCTCTCCACAGAGGCCTGGATTACAATACCAGCATATGGCTGTTTCTTGACTCACCCATCAGAACAAATCTCATCTAAACATGGGAAACATGCACGTTGGAGCTGTGTCAAAGCCTCTGTTTAGGAGAACCCTTCAGGGCCCCAGGGCCACCGCTTCATTCCAAGGTCTCCATAGACACAAAAACATATTAGGACACATCCACAGGAGAGTCCATTTCAACTCAGCCTCCTCGGTTGCCCCCCACATCCAGCAGATCTAACCTGTCTTGTTGCTTGGAGACCATTGGAATGCGAGGTGGGCTACCCAGCCATCCATCCTTAGAACCCTGCTCGGAATCGTTGGCCTGGAGCCAACCAACAGGTCTCAATTGTCCTGCAGAAGAATCTTTGCAGTTTGGAGCTTCTCACAACTCCCATCGTGGGAAAACCCCCATGACCTCGTGATCCAACCCCCTTCAAGAAAGGGCCATCAGGGCAGAAAGTCCAACCTGAGCGATCGTCTGATCCTTGCCCTGACTTCAGATGCACGAGATCTCGATTGAGGTCTGTAGATTGTGCCTGCCATATCCTCACCCAGAAACCTAGGCCTAGCTTGGGTTCTCAGACTCCGTCCTCAGACTACTGGCCCACAAGCCCTCCAGTTGGGCAATCCAGAACTACAATGCCGCACTCTGCCTGCCCTACAGAAGTCAAACATTGCCCTCAGGGCTACCCCGAAACCGCAAATGAGGATCAACCTGCACGCCATTCGGCTGTACCCCAAACATATAGGCTGACCTGGGCACTATTTCCCCTTCTGACCCACCTGAGCCTGGACCTCCTGGTCCCACCCAGACAGCTGGCCGCACACTGAGCACATCGGACCCGCCATGGCCTTAGGTCGTCATCTCTTCCCAACTGTGGTTTTCAGGCACCAGAACCTAGACCTTATCTCCAACCACTGCCCAGGGTTGAAAATGATGCAGAAATCAGAACTCTTTCCCCATGGCAAGAAACCTTGTGTTTGGCATGTTGTCCAACGTTCAGTGTAGTTGAAACAAGCGTGGCCCATGAGGCCCAGCCCATGCTTGTGGGCCACATTGGTCACAAACACACATTGTGACCCTCAGCCTGAGCCCAGTCCTCAGGTAAGGCCTCTCAGGGCCTATATGAAGAGACAGCATATTGGGCTTGCCATGCCCCTAGGCCGCAATTTTTAACCATAGTTCGGGTTGTCCCTTCACTCTTCCCCAGGGCTCTGCTTTGGAATTCCTCTTTTGGTGGGACACCTGAGGTAACAAACCTGAAAGGAGTCCTCCCATCCCATAGATTGACAAAAAACAATTGGGATCTGGCCAAATCCACAGAGAGGAAGATTCGTCCATGGCCCATGAGACCTCCCCAACATTCCACGGCCATCGCTGAAACAAAATCCAGAGACAAAAGCTTGAGCAAGCGCCTCAGACTCGCTCATTCTTCATATCCTGAAGAGTTCTTCTCATGGTTTGTAAATCGGGCGTGCCATACCTACGTCCCCAAACTTAAGCTGAGTTTGTGTTTTCAGTCTTCTGTCCTCAAAGTCCTGAGCCACACTCCCTCCAGGCTGGGGCCCCTGGAGCCACACATTAGGACTGCCCCCACCCAATCCATGGGAATTCTGCCCATTCCATTGTCAAAAATCGTACAAATTAGGAGAACCCTCCAAAGTCCCTGGGGCAATCCCAATAGTGTAGGTCGCCCGGGACAAAAAAGGGCAGTTGATACTATCTGAGCATCTACCTCCACTCATCTACTTCCACTCATACCAAGAAGATTGAACCAGACAGGACCCGAGGCCATTATCGGATCCATTGCTTTGGTTTACAGGCATGTCTCCTCAAAAGCCTGGATTTCAATACCAGCAGAGGGGATTTCCTGAGGCACCCAACAGAACAAATCTCGTCTCCACAAGGAAACTTGTGCATGGGAGCTAAGCCAAAGCTTAGGAGAATACTTCAGGGTCCCGGTGCCACCTCCCCATTCCAAGGCCCTCATGGACACAAACACACGTTAGGACCCATCCTCTGGAAAGTGCATTTCAACTCAGCCACCCCGGTTGCTCCCGCAGATCCATTAGATCTAAACTGTCTTGTTGCTAGGAGACAATTGGAAGGCGAGGCGGACTTCCCAGGCATCCATATTGGAACGGTGCTCTGGAGTCATTCCATATGGGATGTCCTGGAGCTGTCCAACAGGTCTCAATTGTCCCGCAGAAGGAATCCTTGAAGGGGGCATCCCACATCTCCCAACTTGGAAAACCTCCATGGCCTCGAGATTCCGCTCCCTTCATGAAGGGGCCGTCATGCACAGAAACTCCAACCTGAGCCAACGTCGGATCCTCGCCCTGACTTCAGATGCATGAGATATTGGTTCAGATCTGCAGGGGGTACCTGCCGTGCCCTCACCCTGAATCCGAAGTCTAGCTTGTGTTCTCAGACTTCCATCCTCACTCTCCTGGCCCCGAAGCCCTCAAGTTTGGCAATTCCGGACCGACAATGAAGCACTCTGCCTGCCCTCTAGAAAAAATATATTGCCTAATGAGCAGCCCAGGCAGCTTAAATGAGGATAAACCTACACGGCACTCGAATGTACCCAAATTATATAGTCTAACCTGGGCACTAATGCACTGTCTGACACAACCTGAGCCCGGACCTGCTGACCAACACCCAGACAGCTGACCGCACGCTGAGCACATCAGACCCGCCATGGCCTTAGGTCATCATCTCTTCCCTACCTCAGTTTTCAGGCTTCAGAACCTAGACCTTATCTCCAATCACTGCCCACGGGTGACTGTGATGCAGAAATCAGAACTCTTCCTGACCCATGGCAAGAAACCTTGGGGTTGGCATGTTGTCCAACGTTCAGTGTAGGAGAAAACAGCATTCACCCTGAGGCCCCGCCCATTCTTGAGCGCGACGACAGCATAAACACGCATTGTGACCTCAGCGTGAGTCCTGTCCTCTAGTAAGTCCTCTCAGTGGCTGGACCATTAGATGTCATAATGGGCTTGACATGTCCCTAGTCCCCAATTTTTAACCAGATTTCTGGTTGTCCAGTCGCCCCACCCCAGGGCTCTACTCTGGAATCCCTCATTTGGTGGGACATCTAGGTTGAAAAACAAAATGAAACAAATCGACAACAACAACAAAAAAACGGACTTCTTCCATCCCCAGAATGACCCCAAACTCTTTGGAAGGGACCGAAACCCCAGAGAGTAAGACTCGTCCATTTCCCATGATGTCACCCGGCAATTTCACGACCATGAGTGACACGATATCCAGAGACAAAAACTTGAGCAAGAGCCTCACACTCGCCCTTTTTTCATATCCCGAAGTGTTCTCCTCATGGTCTGTAGATCAGTCCTGCCATACCTATGACCCAAAACATAAGCCGAGCTTGTGTTTTCAGACAACTGTCCAAACAGCTCTGGCCTACACACCCTACAGGCTCAGGGCCCTTCAACCAAACCTGAGGACTGTACTTGCCCTCTCCAAGGGAATTGTATGTGCCCATTCCAATGGCCACAACCCTACTAGTAGGATAACCTCCAAAGTCCCTGAGGCCATCCCAATAGTTGTGGCTTCACAAAACAAACAGGGGCAATCTGAGCCCATCTGAGCACCTACCTGCACTCAGACCCGTAGACTGATGTCCCCAGAGGTAAAAAGGAACGAACAGGCCCCTAGGCACTAATCGGATCCATTGCTTTGGTTTCCAGGCATCTCTCCTCAGAGGCCTGGATTTCAATACCAGCATATGGCTGTTTCTTGACTCAACCATCAGAACAAATCTCATCTACACATGGGAAACATGCACGTTGGAGCTGTGTCAAAGCCTCTGTTTAGGAGAACCCTTCGGGGCCCCAGGGCCACCGCTTCATTCCAAGGTCTCCATAGACACAAAAACATATTAGGACACATCCCCAGGAGGGTCCATTTCAACTCAGCCTCCTCGGTTGCGCCCCACATCCAGCAGATCTAACTTGTCTTGTTGCTTGGAGACAATTGGAATGCGAGGTGGGCTACCCAGCCATCCATCCTTAGAACCCTGCTCGGAATCGTTGGCCTGGAGCCAACCAACAGGTCTCAATTGTCCTGCAGAAGAATCTTTGCAGTTTGGAGCTTCTCACAACTCCAATCGTGGGAAAACCCCCATGTCCTCGTGATCCAACCCCCTTCAAGAAAGGGCCATCAGGGCAGAAAGTCCAACCTGAGCGATCGTCTTATCCTTGCCCTGACTTCAGATGCACGAGATCTCGATTGAGGTCTGTAGATTGTGCCTGCCATATCCTCACCCAGTAACCTAGGCTTAGCTTGGGTTCTCAGACTCCGTCCTCAGACTACTGGCCCACAGGCCCTCCAGTTTGGCAATCCAGAACTACAATGCCGCACTCTGCCTGCCCTACAGAAGTGAAATATTGCCCTCAGGGCTACCCCGAATCCCCAAATGAGGATCAACCTGCACGCCATTCGGCTGTACCCCAAACATATAGGCTGACCTGGGCACTATTTCCCCTTCTAACCCAGCCTGAGCCTGGAACTCCTGGCCCCACCCAGACAGCTGGCCGCACACTGAGCACATCGGACCCGCCATGGCCTTAGGTCGTCATCTCTTCCCAACTGCGGTTTTCAGGCTCCAGAACCTAGACCTTATCTCCAACCACTGCCCAGGTTTGAAAATGAGGCTGAAATCAGAACTCTTTCCCGATGGCAAGAAACCATGTGGTTGGCATGTTGTCCAATGTTCAGTGTAGTTGAAACAAGCGTGGCCCATGAGGCCCAGCCCATGCTTGCAGGCCACATTGGTCACAAACACACATTGTGACCCTCAGCCTGAGCCCAGTCCTCAGGTAAGGCCTCTCAGGGCCTATATGAAGAGACAGCATATTGGGCTTTCCATGCCCCTAAGCCCCAATTTTTAACCATAGTTCGGGGTGTCCCTTCACTCTTCCCCAGGGCTCTGCTTTGGAATTCCTCTTTTGGTGGGACACCTGAGGTAACAAACCTGAAAGGAGTCCTCCCATCCCACAGATTGACGAAAAACAATTGGGATCGTGCCAAATCCACAGAGAGGAAGATTCGTCCATGGCCCATGAGACCTCCCCAACATTCCACGGCCATCGCAGAAACAAAATCCAGAGAAAAAAGCCTGAGCAAGCGCCTCAGACTCGCTCATTCTTCATATCCTGAAGAGTTCTTCTCATGGTTTGTAGATCGGGCGTGCCATACCTACGTCCCCAAACTTAAGCTGAGTTTGTGTTTTCAGTCTTCTGTCCTCAAAGTCCTGGGCCACACTCCCTCCAGGCTGGGGCCCCTGGAGCCACACATTAGGACTGCCCCCACCCAATCCATGGCAATTCTGCCCATTCCATTGTCAAAAATCGTACAAATTAGGAGAACCCTCCAAAGTCCCTGAGGCCATCCCAATAGTGTAGGTCACCCGGGACAAAAAATGGGCGGTTGATACCGGCTGAGCATCTACCTCCACTCATCTACCTCCACTCATACCAAGGAGATTGAACCAGACAGGAGCCCAGGCCATTATCGAATCCATTGCTTTGGTTTACAGGCATGTCTCCTCAAAAGCCTGGATTCCAATACCAGCAGAGGGGATTTCCTCAGGCACTCATCAGAACAAATCTCGTCTCCACAAGGAAACTTGTGCATGGTAGCTAAGCCAAAGCTTAGGAGAATACTTCAGGGTCCCGGTGCCACCTCCCCATTCCAAGGCCCTCATGGACACAAATACACGTTAGGACCCATCCTCTGGAAAGTGCATTTCAACTCAGCCACCCCGGTTGCTCCCGCAGATCCATTAGATCTAAACTGTCTTGTTGCTAGGAGACAATTGGAAGGCGAGGCGGACTTCCCAGGCATCCATCCTGGAACGGTGCTCTGGATTCATTCCTTATGGGATGTCCTGGAGCTGTCCAACAGGTCTCAATTGTCCCACAGAAGGAATCCTTGAAGGGGGCATCCCACATCTCCCAACGTGGAAAACCTCCATGGCCTCGAGATTCCGCTCCCTTCATGAAGGGGCCGTCATGCACAGAAACTCCAACCTGAGCCAACGTCGGATCCTCGCCCTGACTTCAGATGCATGAGATATTGGTTCAGATCTGCAGGGGGTACCTGCCGTGCCCTCACCCTGAATCCGAAGTCTAGCTTGTGTTCTCAGACTTCCGTCCTCACTCTCCTGGCCCCGAAGCCCTCAAGTTTGGCAATTCCGGACCGACAATGAAGCACTCTGCCTGTCCTCTAGAAAAAATATATTGCCTAATGAGCAGCCCAGGCAGCTTAAATGAGGATAAGCCTACACGGCACTCGAATGTACCCAAATTATATAGTCTAACCTGGGCACTAATGCACTGTCTGACACAACCTGAGCCCGGACCTGCTGACCAACACCCAGACAGCTGACCGCACGCTGAGCACATCAGACCCGCCATGGCCTTAGGTCATCATCTCTTCCCTACCTCAGTTTTCATGCTTCAGAACCTAGACCTTATCTCTAATCACTGCCTACGGGTGACTGTGATGCAGAAATCAGAACTCTTCCTGACCCATGGCAAGAAACCTTGTGGTTGGCATGTTGTCCAAAGTTCAGTGTAGGAGAAACCAGCATTCACCCTGAGGCCCCGCCCATTCTTGAGTGCGACGACAGCATAAACACGCATTGTGACCTCAGCGTGTGTCCTGTCCTCTAGTAAGTCCTCTCAGTGGCTGAACCATTAGATGTCATAATGGGCTTGACATGTCCCTAGTCACCAATTTTTAACCAGATTTCTGGTTGTCCAGTCGCCCCAACCCAGGGCTCTACTCTGGAATCCCTCATTTCGTGGGACATCTGAGGTTGAAAAACAAAATGAAACAAATAGACAACAACAACAAAAAAAGGACTTCTTCCATCCCCAGAATGACCCCAAACTCTTTGGAAGGGACCGAACCCCCAGAGAGTAAGACTCGTCCATTTCCCATGATGTCACCCGGCAATTTCACGACCATGAGTGACACGATATCCAGAGACAAAAACTTGAGCAAGAGCCTCACACTTGCCCTTTTTTCATATCCCGAAGTGTTCTCCTCATGGTCTGTAGATCAGTCCTGCCATACCTATGACCCACAACATAAGCCGAGTTTGTGTTTTCAGACAACTGTCCAAACAGCTCTGGCCTACACACCCTACAGGCTCAGGGCCCTGGAGCCAAACCTGAGGACTGTACTTGCCCTCTCCAAGGGAATTGTATGTGCCCATTCCAATGGCCACAACCCTACTAGTAGGATAACCTCCAAAGTCCCTGAGGCCATCCCAATAGTTGTGGCTTCGCAGGACAAACAGGGGCAATCTGAGCCCATCTGAGCACCTACCTGCACTCAGACCCGTAGACTGATGTCCCCAGAGGTAAAAAGGAACGAACAGGCCCCTAGGCACTAATCGGATCCATTGCTTTGGTTTCCAGGCATCTCTCCACAGAGGCCTGGATTTCAATACCAGCATATGGCTGTTTCTTGACTCACCCATCAGAACAAATCTCATCTAAACATGGGAAACATGCACGTTGGAGCTGTGTCAAAGCCTCTGTTTAGGAGAACCCTTCGGGGCCCCAGGGCCACCGCTTCATTCCAAGGTCTCCATAGACACAAAAACATATTAGGACACATCCCCAGGAGAGTCCATTTCAACTCAGCCTCCTCGGTTGCCCCCCACATCCAGCAGATCTAACCTGTCTTGTTGCTTGGAGACCATTGGAATGCGAGGTGGGCTACCCAGCCATCCATCCTTAGAACCCTGCTCGGAATCGTTGGCCTGGAGCCAACCAACAGGTCTCAATTGTCCTGCAGAAGAATCTTTGCAGTTTGGAGCTTCTCACAACTCCCATCGTGGGAAAACCCCCATGTCCTCGTGATCCAACCCCCTTCAAGAAAGGGCCATCAGGGCAGAAAGTCCAACCTGAGCGATCGTCTGATCCTTGCCCTGACTTCAGATGCACGAGATCTCGATTGAGGTCTGTAGATTGTGCCTGCCATATCCTCACCCAGAAACCTAGGCCTAGCTTGGGTTCTCAGACTCCGTCCTCAGACTACTGGCCCACAAGCCCTCCAGTTGGGCAATCCAGAACTACAATGCCGCACTCTGCCTGCCCTACAGAAGTCAAACATTGCCCTCAGGGCTACCCCGAACCGCAAATGAGGATCAACCTGCACGCCATTCGGCTGTACCCCAAACATATAGGCTGACCTGGGCACTATTTCCCCTTCTGACCCAGCCTGAGCCTGGACCTCCTGGTCCCACCCAGACAGCTGGCCGCACACTGAGCACATCGGACCCGCCATGGCCTTAGGTCGTCATCTCTTCCCAACTGTGGTTTTCAGGCACCAGAACCTAGACCTTATCTCCAACCACTGCCCAGGGTTGAAAATGATGCAGAAATCAGAACTCTTTCCCCATGGCAAGAAACCTTGTGTTTGGCATGTTGTCCAACGTTCAGTGTAGTTGAAACAAGCGTGGCCCATGAGGCCCAGCCCATGCTTGTGGGCCACATTGGTCACAAACACACATTGTGACCCTCAGCCTGAGCCCAGTCCTCAGGTAAGGCCTCTCAGGGCCTATATGAAGAGACAGCATATTGGGCTTGCCATGCCCCTAGGCCGCAATTTTTAACCATAGTTCGGGTTGTCCCTTCACTCTTCCCCAGGGCTCTGCTTTGGAATTCCTCTTTTGGTGGGACACCTGAGGTAACAAACCTGAAAGGAGTCCTCCCATCCCACAGATTGACGAAAAACAATTGGAATCTGGCCAAATCCACAGAGAGGAAGATTCGTCCATGGCCCATGAGACCTCCCCAACATTCCACGGCCATCGCTGAAACAAAATCCAGAGACAAATGCTTGAGCAAGCGCCTCAGACTCGCTCATTCTTCATATCCTGAAGAGTTCTTCTCATGGTTTGTAGATCGGGCGTGCCATACCTACGTCCCCAAACTTAAGCTGAGTTTGTGTTTTCAGTCTTCTGTCCTCAAAGTCCTGAGCCACACTCCCTCCAGGCTGGGGCCCCTGGAGCCACACATTAGGACTGCCCCCACCCAATCCATGGCAATTCTGCCCATTCCATTGTCAAAAATCGTACAAATTAGGAGAACCCTCCAAAGTCCCTGGGGCCATCCCAATAGTGTAGGTCGCCCGGGACAAAAAAGGGCAGTTGATACCGGCTGAGCATCTACCTCCACTCATCTACCTCCACTCATACCAAGAAGATTGAACCAGACAGGACCCGAGGCCATTATCGGATCCATTGCTTTGGTTTACAGGCATGTCTCCTCAAAAGCCTGGAATTCAATACCAGCAGAGGGGATTTCCTGAGGCACCCATCAGAACAAATCTCGTCTCCACAAGGAAACTTGTGCATGGGAGCTAAGCCAAAGCTTAGGAGAATACTTCAGGGTCCCGGTGCCACCTCCCCATTCCAAGGCCCTCATGGACACAAACACACGTTAGGACCCATCCTCTGGAAAGTGCATTTCAACTCAGCCACCCCGGTTGCTCCCGCAGATCCATTAGATCTAAACTGTCTTGTTGCTAGGAGACAATTGGAAGGCGAGGCGGACTTCCCAGGCATCCATCCTGGAACGGTGCTCTGGAGTCATTCCATATGGGATGTCCTGGAGCTGTCCAACAGGTCTCAATTGTCCCACAGAAGGAATCCTTGAAGGGGGCTTCCCACATCTCCCAACGTGGAAAACCTCCATGGCCTCGAGATTCCGCTCCCTTCATGAAGGGGCCGTCATGCACAGAAACTCCAAACTGAGCCAACGTCGGATCCTCGCCCTGACTTCAGATGCATGAGATATTGGTTCAGATCTGCAGGGGGTACCTGCCGTGCCCTCACCCTGAATCCGAAGTCTAGCTTGTGTTCTCAGACTTCCGTCCTCACTCTCCTGGCCCCGAAGCCCTCAAGTTTGGCAATTCCGGACCGACAATGAAGCACTCTGCCTGCCCTCTAGAAAAAATATATTGCCTAATGAGCAGCCCAGGCAGCTTAAATGAGGATAAACCTACACGGCACTCGAATGTACCCAAATTATATAGTCTAACCTGGGCACTAATGCACTGTCTGACACAACCTGAGCCCGGACCTGCTGACCAACACCCAGACAGCTGACCGCACGCTGAGCACATCAGACCCGCCATGGCCTTAGGTCATCATCTCTTCCCTACCTCAGTTTTCAGGCTTCAGAACCTAGACCTTATCTCCAATCACTGCCCACGGGTGACTGTGATGCAGAAATCAGAACTCTTCCTGACCCATGGCAAGAAACCTTGTGGTTGGCATGTTGTCCAACGTTCAGTGTAGGAGAAAACAGCATTCACCCTGAGGCCCCGCCCATTCTTGAGCGCGACGACAGCATAAACACGCATTGTGACCTCAGCGTGAGTCCTGTCCTCCAGTAAGTCCTCTCAGTGGCTGGACCATTAGATGTCATAATGGGCTTGACATGTCCCTAGTCCCCAATTTTTAACCAGATTTCTGGTTGTCCAGTCGCCCCACCCCAGGGCTCTACTCTGGAATCCCTCATTTGGTGGGACATCTAGGTTGAAAAACAAAATGAAACAAATCGACAACAACAACAAAAAAACGGACTTCTTCCATCCCCAGAATGACCCCAAACTCTTTGGACGGGACCGAACCCCCAGAGAGTAAGACTCGTCCATTTCCCATGATGTCACCCGGCAATTTCACGACCATGAGTGACACGATATCCAGAGACAAAAACTTGAGCAAGAGTCTCACACTCGCCCTTTTTTCATATCCCGAAGTGTTCTCCTCATGGTCTGTAGATCAGTCCTGCCATACCTATGACCCAAAACATAAGCCGAGCTCGTGTTTTCAGACAACTGTCCAAACAGCTCTGGCCTACACACCCTAAAGGCTCAGGGCCCTGGAACCAAACCTGAGGACTGTACTTGCCCTCTCCAAGGGAATTGTATGTGCCCATTCCAATGGCCACAACCCTACTAGTAGGATAACCTCCAAAGTCCCTGAGGCCATCCCAATAGTTGTGGTTTCCCAGGACAAACAGGGGCAATCTGAGCCCATCTGAGCACCTACCTGCACTCAGTCCCGTAGACTGATGTCCCCAGAGGTAAAAAGGAACGAACAGGCCCCTAGGCACTAATCGGATCTATTGCTTTGGTTTCCAGGCATCTCTCCTCAGAGGCCTGGATTTCAATACCAGCATATGGCTGTTTCTTGACTCACCCATCAGAACAAATCTCATCTACACATGGGAAACATGCACTTTGGAGCTGTGTCAAAGTCTCTGTTTAGGAGAACCCTTCAGGGCCCCAGGGCCACCGCTTCATTCCAAGGTCTCCATAGACACAAAAACATATTAGGACACATCCACAGGAGAGTCCATTTCAACTCAGCCTCCTCGGTTGCCCCCCACATCCAGCAGATCTAACCTGTCTTGTTGCTTGGAGACCATTGGAATGCGAGGTGGGCTACCCAGCCATCCATCCTTAGAACCCTGCTCGGAATCGTTGGCCTGGAGCCAACCAACAGGTCTCAATTGTCCTGCAGAAGAATCTTTGCAGTTTGGAGCTTCTCACAACTCCCATCGTGGGAAAACCCCCATGACCTCGTGATCCAACCCCCTTCAAGAAAGGGCCATCAGGGCAGAAAGTCCAACCTGAGCGATCGTCTGATCCTTGCCCTGACTTCAGATGCACGAGATCTCGATTGAGGTCTGTAGATTGTGCCTGCCATATCCTCACCCAGAAACCTAGGCCTAGCTTGGGTTCTCAGACTCCGTCCTCAGACTACTGGCCCACAAGCCCTCCAGTTCGGCAATCCAGAACTACAATGCCGCACTCTGCCTGCCCTACAGAAGTCAAACATTGCCCTCAGGGCTACCCCGAAACCACAAATGAGGATCAACCTGCACGCCATTCGGCTGTACCCCAAACATATAGGCTGACCTGGGCACTATTTCCCCTTCTGACCCAGCCTGAGCCTGGACCTCCTGGTCCCACGCAGACAGCTGGCCACACACTGAGCACATCGGACCCGCCATGGCCTTAGGTCGTCATCTCTTCCCAACTGCGGTTTTCAGGCACCAGAACCTAGACCTTATCTCCAACCACTGCCCAGGGTTGAAAATGATGCAGAAATCAGAAATCTTTCCTCATGGCAAGAAACTTTGTGTTTGGCATGTTGTCCAACGTTCAGTGTAGTTGAAACAAGCGTGGCCATGAGGCCCAGCCCATGCTTGCGGGCCACATTGGTCACAAACACACATTGTGACCCTCAGCCTGAGCCCATTCCTCAGGTAAGGCCTCTCAGGGCCTATATGAAGAGACAGCATATTGGGCTTGCCATGCCCCTAGGCCGCAATTTTTAACCATAGTTCGGGTTTTCCCTTCACTCTTCCCCAGGGCTCTGCTTTGGAATTCCTCTTTTGGTGGGACACCTGAGGTAACAAACCTGAAAGGAGTCCTCCCATCCCACAGATTGACGAAAAACAATTGGGATCTGGCCAAATCCACAGAGAGGAAGATTCGTCCATGGCCCATGAGACCTCCCCAACATTCCACGGCATTGCTGAAACAAAATCCAGAGACAAAAGCCTGAGCAAGCGCCTCAGACTCGCTTATTCTTCATATCCTGAAGAGTTCTTCTCATGGTTTGTAGATCGGGCGTGCCATACCTACGTCCCCAAACGTAAGCTGAGTTTTTGTTTTCAGTCTTCTGTCCTCAATGTCCTGAGCCACACTCCCTCCAGGCTGGGGACCCTGGAGCCACACATTAGGACTGCCCCCACCCAATCCATGGGAATTCTGCCCATTCCATTGTCAAAAATCGTACAAATTAGGAGAACCCTCCAAAGTCCCTGGGGCCATCCCAATAGTGTAGGTCGCCCGGGACAAAAAAGGGCAGTTGATACCGGCTGAGCATCTACCTCCACTCATCTACCTCCACTCATACCAAGAAGATTGAACCAGACAGGACCCGAGGCCATTATCGGATCCATTGCTGTGGTTTACAGGCATGTCTCCTCAAAAGCCTGGATTCCAGTACCAGCAGAGGGGATTTCCTGAGGCACCCATCAGAACAAATCTCGTCTCCACAAGGAAACTTGTGCATGGGAGTTATGCCAAAGCTTAGGAGAATACTTCAGGGTCCCGGTGCCACCTCCCCATTCCAAGGCCCTCATGGACACAAACACACGTTAGGACCCATCCTCTGGAAAGTGCATTTCAACTCAGCCACCCCGGTTGCTCCCGCAGATCCATTAGATCTAAACTGTCTTGTTGCTAGGAGACAATTGGAAGGCCAGGCGGACTTCCCAGGCATCCATCCTGGAACGGTGCTCTGGAGTCATTCCATGAGGGATGAACTGGAGCTGTCCAACAGGTCTCAATTGTCCCGCAGAAGGAATCCTTGAAGGGGGCATCCCACATCTCCCAACGTGGAAAGCCTCCATGGCCTCGTGATTCCGCTCCCTTCATGAAGGGGCCGTCATGCACAGAAACTCCAACCTGAGCCAACGTCGGATCCTCGCCCTGACTTCAGATGCATGAGATGTTGGTTCAGATCTGCAGGGGGTACCTGCCGTGCCCTCATTCTGAATCCGAAGTCTAGCTTGTGTTCTCAGACTTCCGTCCTCACTCTCCTGGCCCCGAAGCCCTCAAGTTTGGCAATTCCGGACCGACAATGAAGCACTCTGCCTGTCCTCTAGAAAAAATATATTGCCTAATGAGCAGCCCAGGCAGCTTAAATGAGGATAAGCCTACACGGCACTCGAATGTACCCAAATTATATAGTCTAACCTGGGCACTAATGCACTGTCTGACACAACCTGAGCCCGGACCTGCTGACCAACACCCAGACAGCTGACCGCACGCCGAGCACATCAGACCCGCCATGGCCTTAGGTCATCATCTCTTCCTTACCTCAGTTTTCAGGCTTCAGAACCTAGACCTTATCTCCAATCACTGCCTACGGGTGACTGTGATGCAGAAATCAGAACTCTTCCTGACCCATGGCAAGAAACCTTGTGGTTGGCATGTTGTCCAAAGTTCAGTGTAGGAGAAACCAGCATTCACCCTGAGGCCCCGCCCATTCTTGAGTGCGAGGACAGCATAAACACGCATTGTGACCTCAGCGTGTGTCCTGTCCTCTAGTAAGTCCTCTCAGTGGCTGAACCATTAGATGTCATAATGGGCTTGACATGTCCCTAGTCACCAATTATTAACCAGATTTCTTGTTGTCCAGTCGCCCCAACCCAGGGCTCTACACTGGAATCCCTCATTTGGTGGGACATCTGAGGTTGAAAAACAAAATGAAACAAATAGACAACAACAACAAAAAAACGGACTTCTTCCATCCCCAGAATGACCCCAAACTCTTTGGAAGGGACCGAAACCCCAGAGAGTAAGACTCGTCCATTTCCCATGATGTCACCCGGCAATTTCACGACCATGAGTGACACGATATCCAGAGACAAAAACTTGAGCAAGAGCCTCACACTCGCCCTTTTTTCATATCCCGAAGTGTTCTCCTCATGGTCTGTAGATCAGTCCTGCCATACCTATGACCCAAAACATAAGCCGAGTTTGTGTTTTCAGACAACTGTCCAAACAGCTCTGGCCTACACACCCTACAGGCTCAGGGCCCTGGAGCCAAACCTGAGGACTGTACTTGCCCTCTCCAAGGGAATTGTATGTGCCCATTCCAATGGCCACAACCCTACTAGTAGGATAACCTCCAAAGTCCCTGAGGCCATCCCAATAGTTGTGGCTTCCCAGGACAAACAGGGGCAATCTGAGCCCATCTGAGCACCTACCTGCACTCAGACCCGTAGACTGATGTCCCCAGAGGTAAAAAGGAACGAACAGGCCCCTAGGCACTAATCGGATCCATTGCTTTGGTTTCCAGGCATCTCTCCACAGAGGCCTGGATTACAATACCAGCATATGGCTGTTTCTTGACTCACCCATCAGAACAAATCTCATCTAAACATGGGAAACATGCACGTTGGAGCTGTGTCAAAGCCTCTGTTTAGGAGAACCCTTCAGGGCCCCAGGGCCACCGCTTCATTCCAAGGTCTCCATAGACACAAAAACATATTAGGACACATCCACAGGAGAGTCCATTTCAACTCAGCCTCCTCGGTTGCCCCCCACATCCAGCAGATCTAACCTGTCTTGTTGCTTGGAGACCATTGGAATGCGAGGTGGGCTACCCAGCCATCCATCCTTAGAACCCTGCTCGGAATCGTTGGCCTGGAGCCAACCAACAGGTCTCAATTGTCCTGCAGAAGAATCTTTGCAGTTTGGAGCTTCTCACAACTCCCATCGTGGGAAAACCCCCATGACCTCGTGATCCAACCCCCTTCAAGAAAGGGCCATCAGGGCAGAAAGTCCAACCTGAGCGATCGTCTGATCCTTGCCCTGACTTCAGATGCACGAGATCTCGATTGAGGTCTGTAGATTGTGCCTGCCATATCCTCACCCAGAGACCTAGGCCTAGCTTGGGTTCTCAGACTCCGTCCTCAGACTACTGGCCCACAAGCCCTCCAGTTGGGCAATCCAGAACTACAATGCCGCACTCTGCCTGCCCTACAGAAGTCAAACATTGCCCTCAGGGCTACCCCGAAACCGCAAATGAGGATCAACCTGCACGCCATTCGGCTGTACCCCAAACATATAGGCTGACCTGGGCACTATTTCCCCTTCTGACCCAGCCTGAGCCTGGACCTCCTGGTCCCACCCAGACAGCTGGCCGCACACTGAGCACATCGGACCCGCCATGGCCTTAGGTCGTCATCTCTTCCCAACTGTGGTTTTCAGGCACCAGAACCTAGACCTTATCTCCAACCACTGCCCAGGGTTGAAAATGATGCAGAAATCAGAACTCTTTCCCCATGGCAAGAAACCTTGTGTTTGGCATGTTGTCCAACGTTCAGTGTAGTTGAAACAAGCGTGGCCCATGAGGCCCAGCCCATGCTTGTGGGCCACATTGGTCACAAACACACATTGTGACCCTCAGCCTGAGCCCAGTCCTCAGGTAAGGCCTCTCAGGGCCTATATGAAGAGACAGCATATTGGGCTTGCCATGCCCCTAGGCCGCAATTTTTAACCATAGTTCGGGTTGTCCCTTCACTCTTCCCCAGGGCTCTGCTTTGGAATTCCTCTTTTGGTGGGACACCTGAGGTAACAAACCTGAAAGGAGTCCTCCCATCCCATAGATTGACAAAAAACAATTGGGATCTGGCCAAATCCACAGAGAGGAAGATTCGTCCATGGCCCATGAGACCTCCCCAACATTCCACGGCCATCGCTGAAACAAAATCCAGAGACAAAAGCTTGAGCAAGCGCCTCAGACTCGCTCATTCTTCATATCCTGAAGAGTTCTTCTCATGGTTTGTAAATCGGGCGTGCCATACCTACGTCCCCAAACTTAAGCTGAGTTTGTGTTTTCAGTCTTCTGTCCTCAAAGTCCTGAGCCACACTCCCTCCAGGCTGGGGCCCCTGGAGCCACACATTAGGACTGCCCCCACCCAATCCATGGGAATTCTGCCCATTCCATTGTCAAAAATCGTACAAATTAGGAGAACCCTCCAAAGTCCCTGGGGCCATCCCAATAGTGTAGGTCGCCCGGGACAAAAAAGGGCAGTTGATACCATCTGAGCATCTACCTCCACTCATCTACCTCCACTCATACCAAGAAGATTGAACCAGACAGGACCCGAGGCCATTATCGGATCCATTGCTTTGGTTTACAGGCATGTCTCCTCAAAAGCCTGGATTTCAATACCAGCAGAGGGGATTTCCTGAGGCACCTATCAGAACAAATCTCGTCTCCACAAGGAAACTTGTGCATGGGAGCTAAGCCAAAGCTTAGGAGAATACTTCAGGGTCCCGGTGCCACCTCCCCATTCCAAGGCCCTCATGGACACAAACACACGTTAGGACCCATCCTCTGGAAAGTGCATTTCAACTCAGCCACCCCGGTTGCTCCCGCAGATCCATTAGATCTAAACTGTCTTGTTGCTAGGAGACAATTGGAAGGCGAGGCGGACTTCCCAGGCATCCATATTGGAACGGTGCTCTGGAGTCATTCCATATGGGATGTCCTGGAGCTGTCCAACAGGTCTCAATTGTCCCGCAGAAGGAATCCTTGAAGGGGGCATCCCACATCTCCCAATTTGGAAAACCTCCATGGCCTCGAGATTCCGCTCCCTTCATGAAGGGGCCGTCATGCACAGAAACTCCAACCTGAGCCAACGTCGGATCCTCGCCCTGACTTCAGATGCATGAGATATTGGTTCAGATCTGCAGGGGGTACCTGCCGTGCCCTCACCCTGAATCCGAAGTCTAGCTTGTGTTCTCAGACTTCCATCCTCACTCTCCTGGCCCCGAAGCCCTCAAGTTTGGCAATTCCGGACCGACAATGAAGCACTCTGCCTGCCCTCTAGAAAAAATATATTGCCTAATGAGCAGCCCAGGCAGCTTAAATGAGGATAAACCTACACGGCACTCGAATGTACCCAAATTATATAGTCTAACCTGGGCACTAATGCACTGTCTGACACAACCTGAGCCCGGACCTGCTGACCAACACCCAGAAAGCTGACCGCACGCTGAGCACATCAGACCCGCCATGGCCTTAGGTCATCATCTCTTCCCTACCTCAGTTTTCAGGCTTCAGAACCTAGACCTTATCTCCAATCACTGCCCACGGGTGACTGTGATGCAGAAATCAGAACTCTGCCTGACCCATGGCAAGAAACCTTGGGGTTGGCATGTTGTCCAACGTTCAGTGTAGGAGAAAACAGCATTCACCCTGAGGCCCCGCCCATTCTTGAGCGCGACGACAGCATAAACACGCATTGTGACCTCAGCGTGAGTCCTGTCCTCTAGTAAGTCCTCTCAGTGGCTGGACCATTAGATGTCATAATGGGCTTGACATGTCCCTAGTCCCCAATTTTTAACCAGATTTCTGGTTGTCCAGTCGCCCCACCCCAGGGCTCTACTCTGGAATCCCTCATTTGGTGGGACATCTAGGTTGAAAAACAAAATGAAACAAATCGACAACAACAACAAAAAAACGGACTTCTTCCATCCCCAGAATGACCCCAAACTCTTTGGACGGGACCGAACCCCCAGAGAGTAAGACTCGTCCATTTCCCATGATGTCACCCGGCAATTTCACGACCATGAGTGACACGATATCCAGAGACAAAAACTTGAGCAAGAGCCTCACACTCGCCCTTTTTTCATATCCCGAAGTGTTCTCCTCATGGTCTGTAGATCAGTCCTGCCATACCTATGACCCAAAACATAAGCCGAGCTTGTGTTTTCAGACAACTGTCCAAACAGCTCTGGCCTACACACCCTACAGGCTCAGGGCCCTTCAACCAAACCTGAGGACTGTACTTGCCCTCTCCAAGGGAATTGTATGTGCCCATTCCAATGGCCACAACCCTACTAGTAGGATAACCTCCAAAGTCCCTGAGGCCATCCCAATAGTTGTGGCTTCACAAAACAAACAGGGGCAATCTGAGCCCATCTGAGCACCTACCTGCACTCAGACCCGTAGACTGATGTCCCCAGAGGTAAAAAGGAACGAACAGGCCCCTAGGCACTAATCGGATCCATTGCTTTGGTTTCCAGGCATCTCTCCTCAGAGGCCTGGATTTCAATACCAGCATATGGCTGTTTCTTGACTCAACCATCAGAACAAATCTCATCTACACATGGGAAACATGCACGTTGGAGCTGTGTCAAAGCCTCTGTTTAGGAGAACCCTTCGGGGCCCCAGGGCCACCGCTTCATTCCAAGGTCTCCATAGACACAAAAACATATTAGGACACATCCCCAGGAGGGTCCATTTCAACTCAGCCTCCTCGGTTGCGCCCCACATCCAGCAGATCTAACTTGTCTTGTTGCTTGGAGACAATTGGAATGCGAGGTGGGCTACCCAGCCATCCATCCTTAGAACCCTGCTCGGAATCGTTGGCCTGGAGCCAACCAACAGGTCTCAATTGTCCTGCAGAAGAATCTTTGCAGTTTGGAGCTTCTCACAACTCCAATCGTGGGAAAACCCCCATGTCCTCGTGATCCAACCCCCTTCAAGAAAGGGCCATCAGGGCAGAAAGTCCAACCTGAGCGATCGTCTTATCCTTGCCCTGACTTCAGATGCACGAGATCTCGATTGAGGTCTGTAGATTGTGCCTGCCATATCCTCACCCAGTAACCTAGGCTTAGCTTGGGTTCTCAGACTCCGTCCTCAGACTACTGGCCCACAGGCCCTCCAGTTTGGCAATCCAGAACTACAATGCCGCACTCTGCCTGCCCTACAGAAGTGAAATATTGCCCTCAGGGCTACCCCGAATCCCCAAATGAGGATCAACCTGCACGCCATTCGGCTGTACCCCAAACATATAGGCTGACCTGGGCACTATTTCCCCTTCTAACCCAGCCTGAGCCTGGAACTCCTGGCCCTACCCAGACAGCTGGCCGCACACTGAGCACATCGGACCCGCCATGGCCTTAGGTCGTCATCTCTTCCCAACTGCGGTTTTCAGGCTCCAGAACCTAGACCTTATCTCCAACCACTGCCCAGGTTTGAAAATGAGGCTGAAATCAGAACTCTTTCCCGATGGCAAGAAACCTTGTGGTTGGCATGTTGTCCAATGTTCAGTGTAGTTGAAACAAGCGTGGCCCATGAGGCCCAGCCCATGCTTGCAGGCCACATTGGTCACAAACACACATTGTGACCCTCAGCCTGAGCCCAGTCCTCAGGTAAGGCCTCTCAGGGCCTATATGAAGAGACAGCATATTGGGCTTTCCATGCCCCTAAGCCCCAATTTTTAACCATAGTTCGGGGTGTCCCTTCACTCTTCCCCAGGGCTCTGCTTTGGAATTCCTCTTTTGGTGGGACACCTGAGGTAACAAACCTGAAAGGAGTCCTCCCATCCCACAGATTGACGAAAAACAATTGGGATCGTGCCAAATCCACAGAGAGGAAGATTCGTCCATGGCCCATGAGACCTCCCCAACATTCCACGGCCATCGCAGAAACAAAATCCAGAGAAAAAAGCCTGAGCAAGCGCCTCAGACTCGCTCATTCTTCATATCCTGAAGAGTTCTTCTCATGGTTTGTAGATCGGGCGTGCCATACCTACGTCCCCAAACTTAAGCTGAGTTTGTGTTTTCAGTCTTCTGTCCTCAAAGTCCTGGGCCACACTCCCTCCAGGCTGGGGCCCCTGGAGCCACACATTAGGACTGCCCCCACCCAATCCATGGCAATTCTGCCCATTCCATTGTCAAAAATCGTACAAATTAGGAGAACCCTCCAAAGTCCCTGAGGCCATCCCAATAGTGTAGGTCACCCGGGACAAAAAATGGGCGGTTGATACCGGCTGAGCATCTACCTCCACTCATCTACCTCCACTCATACCAAGGAGATTGAACCAGACAGGAGCCCAGGCCATTATCGAATCCATTGCTTTGGTTTACAGGCATGTCTCCTCAAAAGCCTGGATTCCAATACCAGCAGAGGGGATTTCCTGAGGCACTCATCAGAACAAATCTCGTCTCCACAAGGAAACTTGTGCATGGTAGCTAAGCCAAAGCTTAGGAGAATACTTCAGGGTCCCGGTGCCACCTCCCCATTCCAAGGCCCTCATGGACACAAATACACGTTAGGACCCATCCTCTGGAAAGTGCATTTCAACTCAGCCACCCCGGTTGCTCCCGCAGATCCATTAGATCTAAACTGTCTTGTTGCTAGGAGACAATTGGAAGGCGAGGCGGACTTCCCAGGCATCCATCCTGGAACGGTGCTCTGGATTCATTCCTTATGGGATGTCCTGGAGCTGTCCAACAGGTCTCAATTGTCCCACAGAAGGAATCCTTGAAGGGGGCATCCCACATCTCCCAACGTGGAAAACCTCCATGGCCTCGAGATTCCGCTCCCTTCATGAAGGGGCCGTCATGCACAGAAACTCCAACCTGAGCCAACGTCGGATCCTCGCCCTGACTTCAGATGCATGAGATATTGGTTCAGATCTGCAGGGGGTACCTGCCGTGCCCTCACCCTGAATCCGAAGTCTAGCTTGTGTTCTCAGACTTCCGTCCTCACTCTCCTGGCCCCGAAGCCCTCAAGTTTGGCAATTCCGGACCGACAATGAAGCACTCTGCCTGTCCTCTAGAAAAAATATATTGCCTAATGAGCAGCCCAGGCAGCTTAAATGAGGATAAGCCTACACGGCACTCGAATGTACCCAAATTATATAGTCTAACCTGGGCACTAATGCACTGTCTGACACAACCTGAGCCCGGACCTGCTGACCAACACCCAGACAGCTGACCGCACGCTGAGCACATCAGACCCGCCATGGCCTTAGGTCATCATCTCTTCCCTACCTCAGTTTTCATGCTTCAGAACCTAGACCTTATCTCCAATCACTGCCCACGGGTGACTGTGATGCAGAAATCAGAACTCTTCCTGACCCATGGCAAGAAACCTTGTGGTTGGCATGTTGTCCAACGTTCAGTGTAGGAGAAACCAGCATTCACCCTGAGGCCCCGCCCATTCTTGAGTGCGACGACAGCATAAACACGCATTGTGACCTCAGCGTGTGTCCTGTCCTCTAGTAAGTCCTCTCAGTGGCTGAACCATTAGATGTCATAATGGGCTTGACATGTCCCTAGTCACCAATTTTTAACCAGATTTCTGGTTGTCCAGTCGCCCCAACCCAGGGCTCTACTCTGGAATCCCTCATTTCGTGGGACATCTGAGGTTGAAAAACAAAATGAAACAAATAGACAACAACAACAAAAAAACGGACTTCTTCCATCCCCAGAATGACCCCAAACTCTTTGGAAGGGACCGAACCCCCAGAGAGTAAGACTCGTCCATTTCCCATGATGTCACCCGGCAATTTCACGACCATGAGTGACACGATATCCAGAGACAAAAACTTGAGCAAGAGCCTCACACTTGCCCTTTTTTCATATCCCGAAGTGTTCTCCTCATGGTCTGTAGATCAGTCCTGCCATACCTATGACCCAAAACATAAGCCGAGTTTGTGTTTTCAGACAACTGTCCAAACAGCTCTGGCCTACACACCCTACAGGCTCAGGGCCCTGGAGCCAAACCTGAGGACTGTACTTGCCCTCTCCAAGGGAATTGTATGTGCCCATTCCAATGGCCACAACCCTACTAGGAGGATAACCTCCAAAGTCCCTGAGGCCATCCCAATAGTTGTGGCTTCGCAGGACAAACAGGGGCAATCTGAGCCCATCTGAGCACCTACCTGCACTCAGACCCGTAGACTGATGTCCCCAGAGGTAAAAAGGAACGAACAGGCCCCTAGGCACTAATCGGATCCATTGCTTTGGTTTCCAGGCATCTCTCCACAGAGGCCTGGATTTCAATACCAGCATATGGCTGTTTCTTGACTCACCCATCAGAACAAATCTCATCTAAACATGGGAAACATGCACGTTGGAGCTGTGTCAAAGCCTCTGTTTAGGAGAACCCTTCAGGGCCCCAGGGCCACCGCTTCATTCCAAGGTCTCCATAGACACAAAAACATATTAGGACACATCCCCAGGAGAGTCCATTTCAACTCAGCCTCCTCGGTTGCCCCCCACATCCAGCAGATCTAACCTGTCTTGTTGCTTGGAGACCATTGGAATGCGAGGTGGGCTACCCAGCCATCCATCCTTAGAACCCTGCTCGGAATCGTTGGCCTGGAGCCAACCAACAGGTCTCAATTGTCCTGCAGAAGAATCTTTGCAGTTTGGAGCTTCTCACAACTCCCATCGTGGGAAAACCCCCATGTCCTCGTGATCCAACCCCCTTCAAGAAAGGGCCATCAGGGCAGAAAGTCCAACCTGAGCGATCGTCTGATCCTTGCCCTGACTTCAGATGCACGAGATCTCGATTGAGGTCTGTAGATTGTGCCTGCCATATCCTCACCCAGAAACCTAGGCCTAGCTTGGGTTCTCAGACTCCGTCCTCAGACTACTGGCCCACAAGCCCTCCAGTTGGGCAATCCAGAACTACAATGCCGCACTCTGCCTGCCCTACAGAAGTCAAACATTGCCCTCAGGGCTACCCCGAAACCGCAAATGAGGATCAACCTGCACGCCATTCGGCTGTACCCCAAACATATAGGCTGACCTGGGCACTATTTCCCCTTCTGACCCAGCCTGAGCCTGGACCTCCTGGTCCCACCCAGACAGCTGGCCGCACACTGAGCACATCGGACCCGCCATGGCCTTAGGTCGTCATCTCTTCCCAACTGTGGTTTTCAGGCACCAGAACCTAGACCTTATCTCCAACCACTGCCCAGGGTTGAAAATGATGCAGAAATCAGAACTCTTTCCCCATGGCAAGAAACCTTGTGTTTGGCATGTTGTCCAACGTTCAGTGTAGTTGAAACAAGCGTGGCCCATGAGGCCCAGCCCATGCTTGTGGGCCACATTGGTCACAAACACACATTGTGACCCTCAGCCTGAGCCCAGTCCTCAGGTAAGGCCTCTCAGGGCCTATATGAAGAGACAGCATATTGGGCTTGCCATGCCCCTAGGCCGCAATTTTTAACCATAGTTCGGGTTGTCCCTTCACTCTTCCCCAGGGCTCTGCTTTGGAATTCCTCTTTTGGTGGGACACCTGAGGTAACAAACCTGAAAGGAGTCCTCCCATCCCACAGATTGACGAAAAACAATTGGAATCTGGCCAAATCCACAGAGAGGAAGATTCGTCCATGGCCCATGAGACCTCCCCAACATTCCACGGCCATCGCTGAAACAAAATCCAGAGACAAATGCTTGAGCAAGCGCCTCAGACTCGCTCATTCTTCATATCCTGAAGAGTTCTTCTCATGGTTTGTAGATCGGGCGTGCCATACCTACGTCCCCAAACTTAAGCTGAGTTTGTGTTTTCAGTCTTCTGTCCTCAAAGTCCTGAGCCACACTCCCTCCAGGCTGGGGCCCCTGGAGCCACACATTAGGACTGCCCCCACCCAATCCATGGCAATTCTGCCCATTCCATTGTCAAAAATCGTACAAATTAGGAGAACCCTCCAAAGTCCCTGGGGCCATCCCAATAGTGTAGGTCGCCCGGGACAAAAAAGGGCAGTTGATACCGGCTGAGCATCTACCTCCACTCATCTACCTCCACTCATACCAAGAAGATTGAACCAGACAGGACCCGAGGCCATTATCGGATCCATTGCTTTGGTTTACAGGCATGTCTCCTCAAAAGCCTGGATTTCAATACCAGCAGAGGGGATTTCCTGAGGCACCCATCAGAACAAATCTCGTCTCCACAAGGAAACTTGTGCATGGGAGCTAAGCCAAAGCTTAGGAGAATACTTCAGGGTCCCGGTGCCACCTCCCCATTCCAAGGCCCTCATGGACACAAACACACGTTAGGACCCATCCTCTGGAAAGTGCATTTCAACTCAGCCACCCCGGTTGCTCCCGCAGATCCATTAGATCTAAACTGTCTTGTTGCTAGGAGACAATTGGAAGGCGAGGCGGACTTCCCAGGCATCCATCCTGGAACGGTGCTCTGGAGTCATTCCATATGGGATGTCCTGGAGCTGTCCAACAGGTCTCAATTGTCCCACAGAAGGAATCCTTGAAGGGGGCATCCCACATCTCCCAACGTGGAAAACCTCCATGGCCTCGAGATTCCGCTCCCTTCATGAAGGGGCCGTCATGCACAGAAACTCCAAACTGAGCCAACGTCGGATCCTCGCCCTGACTTCAGATGCATGAGATATTGGTTCAGATCTGCAGGGGGTACCTGCCGTGCCCTCACCCTGAATCCGAAGTCTAGCTTGTGTTCTCAGACTTCCGTCCTCACTCTCCTGGCCCCGAAGCCCTCAAGTTTGGCAATTCCGGACCGACAATGAAGCACTCTGCCTGCCCTCTAGAAAAAATATATTGCCTAATGAGCAGCCCAGGCAGCTTAAATGAGGATAAACCTACACGGCACTCGAATGTACCCAAATTATATAGTCTAACCTGGGCACTAATGCACTGTCTGACACAACCTGAGCCCGGACCTGCTGACCAACACCCAGACAGCTGACCGCACGCTGAGCACATCAGACCCGCCATGGCCTTAGGTCATCATCTCTTCCCTACCTCAGTTTTCAGGCTTCAGAACCTAGACCTTATCTCCAATCACTGCCCACGGGTGACTGTGATGCAGAAATCAGAACTCTTCCTGACCCATGGCAAGAAACCTTGTGGTTGGCATGTTGTCCAACGTTCAGTGTAGGAGAAAACAGCATTCACCCTGAGGCCCCGCCCATTCTTGAGCGCGACGACAGCATAAACACGCATTGTGACCTCAGCGTGAGTCCTGTCCTCCAGTAAGTCCTCTCAGTGGCTGGACCATTAAATGTCATAATGGGCTTGACATGTCCCTAGTCCCCAATTTTTAACCAGATTTCTGGTTGTCCAGTCGCCCCAACCCAGGGCTCTACTCTGGAATCCCTCATTTGGTGGGACATCTAGGTTGAAAAACAAAATGAAACAAATCGACAACAACAACAAAAAAACGGACTTCTTCCATCCCCAGAATGACCCCAAACTCTTTGGACGGGACCGAACCCCCAGAGAGTAAGACTCGTCCATTTCCCATGATGTCACCCGGCAATTTCACGACCATGAGTGACACGATATGGAGAGACAAAAACTTGAGCAAGAGTCTCACACTCGCCCTTTTTTCATATCCCGAAGTGTTCTCCTCATGGTCTGTAGATCAGTCCTGCCATACCTATGACCCAAAACATAAGCCGAGCTCGTGTTTTCAGACAACTGTCCAAACAGCTCTGGCCTACACACCCTAAAGGCTCAGGGCCCTGGAACCAAACCTGAGGACTGTACTTGCCCTCTCCAAGGGAATTGTATGTGCCCATTCCAATGGCCACAACCCTACTAGTAGGATAACCTCCAAAGTCCCTGAGGCCATCCCAATAGTTGTGGCTTCGCAGGACAAACAGGGGCAATCTGAGCCCATCTGAGCACCTACCTGCACTCAGACCCGTAGACTGATGTCCCCAGAGGTAAAAAGGAACGAACAGGCCCCTAGGCACTAATCGGATCCATTGCTTTGGTTTCCAGGCATCTCTCCTCAGAGGCCTGGATTTCAATACCAACATATGGCTGTTTCTTGACTCACCCATCAGAACAAATCTCATCTACACATGGGAAACATGCACGTTGGAGCTGTGTCAAAGCCTCTGTTTAGGAGAACCCTTCAGGGCCCCAGGGCCACCGCTTCATTCCAAGGTCTCCATAGACACAAAAACATATTAGGACACATCCCCAGGAGGGTCCATTTCAACTCAGCCTCCTCGGTTGCCCCCCACATCCAGCAGATCTAACCTGTCTTGTTGCTTGGAGACCATTGGAATGCGAGGTGGGCTACCCAGGCATCCATCCTTAGAACCCTGCTTGGAATCGTTGGCCTGGAGCCAACCAACAGGTCTCAATTGTCCTGCAGAAGAATCTTTGCAGTTTGGAGCTTCTCACAACTCCCATCGTGGGAAAACCCCCATGTCCTCGTGATCCAACCCCCTTCAAGAAAGGGCCATCAGGGCAGAAAGTCCAACCTGAGCGATCGTCTGATCCTTGCCCTGACTTCAGATGCACGAGATCTCTATTGAGGTCTGTAGATTGTGCCTGCCATATCCTCACCCAGAAACCTAGGCCTAGCTTGGGTTCTCAGACTCCGTCCTCAGACTACTGGCCCACAGGCCCTCCAGTTGGGCAATCCAGAACTACAATGCCGCACTCTGCCTTCCCTACAGAAGTAAAACATTGCCCTCAGGGCTACCCAGAACCGCAAATGAGGATCAACCTGCACGCCATTCGGCTGTACCCCAAACATATAGGCTGACCTGGGCACTATTTCCCCTTCTGACCCAGCCTGAGCCTGGACCTCCTGGTCCCACCCAGACAGCTGGCCGCACACTGAGCACATCGGACCCGCCATGGCCTTAGGTCTTCATCTCTTCCCAACTGCGGATTTCAGGCTCCAGAACCTAGACCTTATCTCCAACCACTGCCCAGGTTTGAAAATGATGCTGAAATCAGAACTCTTTCCCCATGGCAAGAAACCTTTTGGTTGGCATGTTGTCCAACGTTCAATGTAGTTGAATCAAGCGTGGCCCATGAGGCCCAGCCCATGCTTGCGGGCCACATTGGTCACAAACACACATTGTGACCCTCAGCCTGAGCCCAGTCCTCAGGTAAGGCCTCTCAGGGCCTATATGAAGAGACAGCATATTGGGCTTGCCATGCCCCTAGGCCCCAATTTTTATCCATAGTTCGGGGTGTCCCTTCACTCTTCCCCAGGGCTCTGCTTTGGAATTCCTCTTTTGGTGGGACACCTGAGGTAACAAACCTGAAAGGAGTCCTCCCATCCCACAGATTGACGAAAAACAATTGGGATCTGGCCAAATCCACAGAGAGGAAGATTCGTCCATGGCCCATGAGACCTCCCCAACATTCCACGGCCATCGCAGAAACAAAATCCATAGAAAAAAGCCTGAGCAAGCGCCTCAGACTCGCTCATTCTTCATATCCTGAAGAGTACTTCTCATGGTTTGTAGATCGGGCGTGCCATACCTACGTCCCCAAACTTAAGCTGAGTTTGTGTTTTCAGTCTTCTGTCCTCAAAGTCCTGGGCCACACTCCCTCCAGGCTGGGGCCCCTGGAGCCACACATTAGGACTGCCCCCACCCAATCCATGGCAATTCTGCCCATTCCATTGTCAAAAATGGTACAAATTAGGAGAACCCTCCAAAGTCCCCGAGGCCATCCCAATAGTTTAGGTCGCCCGGGACAAAAAATGGGCGGTTGATACCGGCTGAGCACCTACCTCCACTCATCTACCTCCACTAATACCAAGGAGATTGAACCAGACAGGAGCCGAGGCCATTATCGAATCCATTGCTTTGGTTTACAGGCATGTCTCCTCAAAAGCCTGGATTCCAATACCAGCAGAGAGGATTTCCTGAGGCACTCATCAGAACAAATCTCGTCTCCACAAGGAAACTTGTGCATGGTAGCTAAGCCAAAGCTTAGGAGAATACTTCAGGGTCCCGGTGCCACCTCCCCATTCCAAGGCCCTCATGGACACAAATACACGTTAGGACCCATCCTCTGGAAAGTGCATTTCAACTCAGCCACCCCTGTTGCTCCCGAGAATCCATTAGATCTAAACTGTCTTGTTGCTAGGAGACAATTGGAAGGCGAGGCGGACTTCCCAGGCATCCATCCTAGAAAGGTGCTCTGGAGTCATTCCATATGGGATGTCCTGGAGCTGTCCAACAGGTCTCAATTGTCCCGCAGAAGGAATCCTTGAAGGGGGCATCCCACATCTCCCAACGTGGAAAACCTCCATGGCCTCGAGATTCCGCTCCCTTCATGAAGGGGCCGTCATGCACAGAAACTCCAACCTGAGCCAACGTGGGATCCTCGCCCTGACTTCAGATGCATGAGATATTGGTTCAGATCTGCAGGGGGTACCTGCCGTGCCCTCACCCTGAATCCGAAGTCTAGCTTGTGTTCTCAGACTTCCGTCCTCACTCTCCTGGCCCCGAAGCCCTCAAGTTTGGCAATTCCGGACCGACAATGAAGCACTCTGCCTGCCCTCTAGAAAAAATATATTGCCTAATGAGCAGCCCAGGCAGCTTAAATGAGGATAAGCCTACACGGCACTCGAATGTACCCAAATTATATAGTCTAACCTGGGCACTAATGCACTGTCTGACACAACCTGAGCCCGGACCTGCTGACCAACACCCAGACAGCTGACCGCACGCTGAGCACATCAGACCCGCCATGGCCTTAGGTCATCATCTCTTCCCTACCTCAGTTTTCAGGCTTCAGAACCTAGACCTTATCTCCAATCACTGCCCACGGGTGACTGTGATGCAGAAATCAGAACTCTTCCTGACCCATGGCAAGAAACCTTGTGGTTGGCATGTTGTCCAACGTTCAGTGTAGGAGAAACCAGCATTCACCCTGAGGCCCCGCCCATTCTTGAGTGCGACGAGAGCATAAACACGCATTGTGACCTCAGCGTGAGTCCTGTCCTCTAGTAAGTCCTCTCAGTGGTTGGACCATTAGATGTCATAATGGGCTTGACATGTCCCTAGTCCCCAATTTTTAACCAGATTTCTGGTTGTCCAGTCGCCCCAACCCAGGGCTCTACTCTGGAATCCCTCATTTGGTGGGACATCTGAGGTTGAAAAACAAAATGAAACAAATCGACAACAACAACAAAAAAACGGACTTCTTCCATCCCCAGAATGACCCCAAACTCTTTGGACGGGACCGAACCCCCAGAGAGTAAGACTCGTCCATTTCCCATGAAGTCACCCGGCAATTTCACGACCATGAGTGACACGATATCCAGAGACAAAAACTTGAGCAAGAGCCTCACACTCGCCCTTTTTTCATATCCCGAAGTGTTCTCCTCATGGTCTGTAGATCAGTCCTGCCATACCTATGACCCAAAACATAAGCCGAGTTTGTGTTTTCAGACAACTGTCCAAACAGCTCTGGCCTACACACCCTACAGGCTCAAAGCCCTGGAGCCAAACCTGAGGACTGTACTTGCCCTCTCCAAGGGAATTGTATGTGCCCATTCCAATGGCCACAACCCTACTAGTAGGATAACCTCCAAAGTCCCTGAGGCCATCCCAATAGTTGTGGCTTCCCAGGACAAACAGGGGCAATCTGAGCCCATCTGAGCACCTACCTGCACTCAGACCCGTAGACTGATGTCCCCAGCGGTAAAAAGGAACGAACAGGCCTCTAGGCACTAATCGGATCCATTGCTTTGGTTTCCAGGCATCTCTCCACAGAGGCCTGGATTTCAATACCAGCATATGGCTGTTTCTTGACTCACCCATCAGAACAAATCTCATCTACACATGGGAAACATGCACGTTGGAGCTGTGTCAAAGCCTCTGTTTAGGAGAACCCTTCAGGGCCCCAGGGCCACCGCTTCATTCCAAGGTCTCCATAGACAAAAAAACATATTAGGACACATCCACAGGAGAGTCCATTTCAACTCAGCCTCCTCGGTTGTCCCCCACATCCAGCAGATCTAACTTGTCTGGTGCTTGGAGACAATTGGAATGCGAGGTGGGCTACCCAGCCATCCATCCTTAGAACCCTGCTCGGAATCGTTGGCCTGGAGCCAACCAACAGGTCTCAATTGTCCTGCAGAAGAATCTTTGCAGTTTGGAGCTTCTCACAACTCCCATCGTGGGAAAACCCCCATGTCCTCGTGATCCAACCCCCTTCAAGAAAGGGCCATCAGGGCAGAAAGTCCAACCTGAGCGATCGTCTGATCCTTGCCCTGACTTCAGATGCACGAGATCTCTATTGAGGCCTGTAGATTGTGCCTGCCATATCTTCACCCAGAAACCTAGGCTTAGCTTGGGTTCTCAGACTCCGTCCTCAGACTACTGGCCCACAGGCCCTCCATTTTGGCAATCCAGAACTACAATGCCGCACTCTGCCTGCCCTACAGAAGTAAAATATTGCCCTCAGGGCTACCCCGAATCCCCAAATGAGGATCATCCTGCACGCCATTCGGCTGTATCCCAAACATATAGGCTGACCTGGGCACTATTTCCCCTTCTGACCCAGCCTGAGCGTGGACCTCCTGGTCACACCCAGACAGCTGGCCGCACACTGAGCACATCGGACCCGCCATGGCCTTAGGTCGTCATCTCTTCCCAAGTGCGGTTTTCAGACACCAGAACCTAGACCTTATCTCCAACCACTGCCCAGGGTTGAAAATGATGCAGAAATCAGAACTCTTTCCCCATGGCAAGAAACCTTGTGGTTGGCATGTTGTCCAATGTTCAGTGTAGTTGAAACAAGCGTGGCCCATGAGGCCCAGCCCATGCTTGCGGGCCACATTGGTCACAAACACACATTGTGACCCTCAGCCTGAGCCCAGTCCTCAGGTAAGGCCTCTCAGGGCCTATATGAAGAGACAGCATATTGGGCTTGCCATGCCCCTAGGCCCCAATTTTTAACCATAGTTCGGGTTGTCCCTTCACTCTTCCCCAGGGCTCTGCTTTGGAATTCCTCTTTTGGTGGGACACCTGAGGTAACAAACCTGAAAGGAGTCCTCCGATCCCACAGATTGACGAAAAACAATTGGGATCGTGCCAAATCCACAGAGAGGAAGATTCGTCCATGGCCCATGAGACCTCCCCAACATTCCACGGACATTGCAGAAACAAAATCCAGAGAAAAAAGCCTGAGCAAGCACCTCAGACTCGCTCATTCTTCATATCCTGAAGAGTTCTTCTCATGGTTTGTAGATCGGGCGTGCCATACCTACGTCCCCAAACTTAAGCTGAGTTTGTGTTTTCAGTCTTCTGTCCTCAAAGTCCTGGGCCACACTCCCTCCAGGCTGGGGCCCCTGGAGCCACACATTAGGACTGCCCCCACCCAATCCATGGGAATTCTGCCCATTCCATTGTCAAAAATCGTACAAATTAGGAGAACCCTCCAAAGTCCCTGAGGCCATCCCAATAGTGTAGGCCGCCCGTGACAAAAAATGGGCGGTTGATACCGGCTGAGCATTTACCTCCACTCATCTACCTCCACACATCTACCTCCACTCATACCAAGGATATTGAACCAGACAGGACCCGAGGCCATTATCGAATCCATTGCTTTGGTTTACAGGCATGTCTCCTCAAAAGCCTGGATTCCAATACCAGCAGAGGGGATTTCCTGAGGCACTCATCAGAACAAATCTCGTCTCCACAAGGAAACTTGTGCATGGTAGCTAAGCCAAAGCTTAGGAGAATACTTCAGGGTCCCGGTGCCACCTCCCCATTCCAAGGTCCTCATGGACACAAATACACGTTAGGACCCATCCTCTGGAAAATGCATTTCAACTCAGCCACCCCGGTTGCTCCCGCAGATCCATTAGATCTAAACTGTCTTGTTGCTAGGAGACAATTGGAAGGCGAGGCGGACTTCCCAGGCATCCATCCTGTAACGGTGCTCTGGATTCATTCCTTATGGGATGTCCTGGAGCTGTCCAACAGGTCTCAATTGTCCCGCAGAAGGAATCCTTGAAGGAAGCATCCCACATCTCCCAACGTGGAAAACCTCCATGGCCTCGAGATTCCGCTCCCTTCATGAAGGGGCCGTCATGCACAGAAACTCCAACCTGAGCCAACGTGGGATCCTCGCCCTGACTTCAGATGCATGAGATATTGGTTCAGATCTGCAGGGGGTACCTGCCGTGCCCTCATTCTGAATCCGAAGTCTAGCTTGTGTTCTCAGACTTCCGTCCTCACTCTCCTGGCCCCGAAGCCCTCAAGTTTGGCAATTCCGGACCGTCAATGAAGCACTCTGCCTGCCCTCTAGAAAAAATATATTGCCTAATGAGCAGCCCAGGCAGCTTAAATGAGGATATACCTACACGGCACTCGAATGTACCCAAATTATATAGTCTAACCTGGGCACTAATGCACTGTCTGACACAACCTGAGCCCGGACCTGCTGACCTACACCCAGACAGCTGACCGCACGCTGAGCACATCAGACCCGCCATGGCCTTAGGTCATCATCTCTTCCCTACCTCAGTTTTCAGGCTTCAGAACCTAGACCTTATCTCCAATCACTGCCCACCGGTGACTGTGATGCAGAAATCAGAACTCTTCCTGACCCATGGCAAGAAACCTTGTGGTTGGCATGTGTCCAACGTTCAGTGTAGGAGAAACCAGCATTCACCCTGAGGCCCCGCCCATTCTTGCGTGCGACGAGAGCAGAAACACGCATTGTGACCTCAGCGTGAGTCCTGTCCTCTAGTAAGTCCTCTCAGTGGCTGGACCATTAGATGTCATAATGGGCTTGACATATCCCTAGTCCCCAATTTTTAACCAGATTTCTGGTTGTCCAGTCGCCCCACCCCAGGGCTCTACTCTGGAATCCCTCATTTGGCGGGACATCTGAGGTTGAAAAACAAAATGAAACAAATCGACAACAACAACAAAAAAACGGACTTCTTCCATCCCCAGAATGACCCCAAACTCTTTGGACGGGACCGAACCCCCAGAGAGTAAGACTCGTCCATTTCCCATGATGTCAACCGGCAATTTCACGACCATGAGTGACACGATATCCAGAGACAAAAACTTGAGCAAGAGCCTCACACTCGCCCTTTTTTCATATCCCGAAGGGTTCTCCTCATGGTCTGTAGATCAGTCCTGCCATACCTATGAACCAAAACATAAGCCGAGTTTGTGTTTTCAGACAACTGTCCAAACAGCTCTGGCCTACACACCCTACAGGCTCAGGGCCCTGGAGCCAAACCTGAGGACTGTACTTGCCCTCTCCAAGGGAATTGTATGTGCCCATTCCAATGGCCACAACCCTACTAGTAGGATAACCTCCAAAGTCCCTGAGGCCATCCCAATAGTTGTGGCTTCCCAGGACAAACAGGGGCAATCTGAGCCCATCTGAGCACCTACCTGCACTCAGACCCGTAGACTGATGTCCCCAGAGGTAAAAAGGAACGAACAGGCCCCTAGGCACTAATCGGATCCATTGCTTTGGTTTCCAGGCATCTCGCCTCAGAGGCCTGGATTTCAATACCAGCATATGGCTGTTTCTTGACTCACCCATCAGAACAAATCTCATCTACACATGGGAAACATGCACGTTGGAGCTGTGTCAAAGCCTCTGTTTAGGAGAACCCTTCAGGGCCCCAGGGCCACCGCTTCATTCCAAGGTCTCCATAGACACAAAAACATATTAGGACACATCCACAGGAGAGTCCATTTCAACTCAGCCTCCTCGGTTGCCCCCCACATCCAGCAGATCTAACCTGTCTTGTTGCTCGGAGACAATTGGAATGCGAGGTGGGCTACCCAGCCATCCATCCTTAGAACCCTGCTCGGAATCGTTGGCCTGGAGCCAACCAACAGGTCTCAATTGTCCTGCAGAAGAACCTTTGCAGTTTGGAACTTCTCACAACTCCCATCGTGGGAAAACCCCCATGTCCTCGTGATCCAACCCCCTTCAAGAAAGGGCCATCAGGGCAGAAAGTCCAACCTGAGCGATCGTCTGATCCTTGCCCTGACTTCAGATGCACGAGATCTCCATTGAGGTCTGTAGATTGTGCCTGCCATATCCTCACCCAGAAACCTAGGCCTAGCTTGGGTTCTCAGACTCCGTCCTCAGACTACTGGCCCACAGGCCCTCCATTTTGGCAACCAGAACTACAATGCCGCACTCTGCCTGCCCTACAGAATTAAAATATTGCCCTCAGGGCTACCCCGATTCCCCAAATGAGGATCAACCTGCACGCCATTCGGCTGTACCCCAAACATATAGGCTGACCTGGGCACTATTTCCCCTTCTGACCCACCTGAGCCTGGACCTCCTGGTCCCACCCAGACAGCTGGCCGCACACTGAGCACATCGGACCCGCCATGGCCTTAGGTCGTCATCTCTTCCCAACTGCGGTTTTCAGGCTCCAGAACCTAGACCTTATCTCCAACCACTGCCCAGGTTTGAAAATGATGCTGAAATCAGAACTCTTTCCCCATGGCAAGAAACCTTGTGGTTGGCATGTTGTCCAATGTTCAGTGTAGTTGAATCAAGCGTGGCCCATGAGGCCCAGCCCATGCTTGCGGGCCACATTGGTCACAAACACACATTGTGACCCTCAGCCTGAGCCCAGTCCTCAGGTAAGGCCTCTCAGGGCCTATATGAAGAGACAGCATATTGGGCTTGCCATGCCCCTAGGCCCCAATTTTTAACCATAGTTCGGGTTGTCCCTTCACTCTTCCCCAGGGCTCTGCTTTGGAATTCCTCTTTTGGTGGGACACCTGAGGTAACAAACCTGAAAGGAGTCCTCCCATCCCACAGATTGACGAAAAACAATTGGGATCGTGCCAAATCCACAGAGAGGAAGATTCGTCCATGGCCCATGAGACCTCCCCAACATTCCACGGCCATTGCAGAAACAAAATCCAGAGAAAAAAGCCTGAGCAAGCACCTCAGACTCGCTCATTCTTCATATCCTGAAGAGTTCTTCTCATGGTTTGTAGATAGGGCGTGCCATACCTACGTCCCCAAACTTAAGCTGAGTTTGTGTTTTCAGTCTTCTGTCCTCAAAGTCCTGGGCCACACTCCCTCCAGGCTGGGGCCCCTGGAGCCACACATTAGGACTGCCCCCACCCAATCCATGGGAATTCTGCCCATTCTATTGTCAAAAATCGTACAAATTAGGAGAACCCTCCAAAGTCCTTGAGGCCATCCCAATAGTGTAGGTCGCCCGGGACGAAAAATGGGCGGTTCATACCGGCTGAGCATTTACCTCCACTCATCTACCTCCACTCATCTACCTCCACTCATACCAAGGAGATTAAACCAGACAGGACCCGAGGCCATTATCGAATCCATTGCTTTGGTTTACAGGCATGTGTCCTCAAAAGCCTGCATTCCAATACCAGCAGAGGGGATTTCCTGAGGCACCCATCAGAACAAATCTCGTCTCCACAAGGAAACTTGTGCATGGTAGCTAAGCCAAAGCTTAGGAGAATATTTCAGGGTCCCGGTGCCACCTCCCCATTCCAAGGCCCTCATGGACACAAACACACGTTAGGACCCATCCTCTGGAAAGTGCATTTCAACTCAGCCACCCCGGTTGCTCCCGCAGATCCAGTAGATCTAAACTGTCTTGTTGCTAGGAGACAATTGGAAGGCGAGGCGGACTTCCCAGGCATCCATCCTGGAACGGTGCTCTGGAGTCATTCCATATGGGATGTCCTGGAGCTGTCCAACAGGTCTCAATTGTCCCGCAGAAGGAATCATTGAAGGGGACATCCCACATCTCCCAACGTGGAAAACCTCCATGGCCTCGAGATTCTGCTCCCTTCATGAAGGGGCCGTCATGCACAGAAACTCCAACATGAGCCAACGTCGGATCCTCGCCCTGACTTCCGATGCATGAGATATTGGTTCAGATCTGCAGGGGGTACCTGCCGTGCCCTCACCCTGAATCCGAAGTCTAGCTTGTGTTCTCAGACTTCCGTCCTCACTCTCCTGGCCCCGAAGCCCTCAAGTTTGGCAATTCCGGACCGACAATGAAGCACTCTGCCTGCCCTCTAGCAAAAATATATTGCCTAATGAGCAGCCCAGGCAGCTTAAATGTGGATAAACCTACACGGCACTCGGTAGGCACACGGTACCCAAATTATATAGTCTAACCTGGGCACTAATGCACTATCTGACACAACCTGAGCCCGGACCTGTTGACCAACACCCAGACAGCTGAAAACATGCTGAGCACATCAGACCCGCCATGGCCTTAGGTCATCATCTCTTCCCTACCTCAGTTTTCAGGCTTCAGAACCTAGACCTTATCTCCAATCACTGTCCACGGGTGACTGTGATGCAGAAATCAGAACTCTTCCTGACCCATGGCAAGAAACCTTGTGGTTGGCATGTTGTCCAACGTTCAGTGTAGGAGAAACCAGCATTCACCCTGAGGCCACGCCCATTCTTGAGTGCGACGAGAGCATAAACACGCATTGGGACCTCAGCCTGAGTCCTGTCCTCTAGTAAGTCCTCTCAGTGGCTGGACCATTAGATGTCATAATGGCCTTGACATGTCCCTAGTCCCCAATTTTTAACCAGATTTCTGGTTGTCCAGTCGCCCCACCCCAGGGCTCTAATCTGGAATCCCTCATTTGGTGGGACATCGGGGGTTGAAAAACAAAATGAAACAAATCGACAACAACAAAAAAACGGACTTCTTCCATCCCCAGAATGACCCCAAACTCTTTGGACGGGACCGAACCCCCAGAGAGTAAGACTCGTCCATTTCCCATGAAGTCACCCGGCAATTTCACGACCATGAGTGACACGATATCCAGAGACAAAAACTTGAGCAAGAGCCTCACACTCGCCCTTTTTTCATATCCCGAAGTGTTCTCCTCATGGTCTGTAAATCACTCCTGCCATACCTATGACCCAAAACATAAGCCGAGTTTGTGTTTTCAGACAACTGTCCAAACAGCTCTGGCCTACACACCCTACAGGCTCAGGGCCCTGGAGCCAAACCTGAGGACTGTACTTGCCCTCTCCAAGGGAATTGTATGTGCCCATTCCAATGGCCACAACCCTACTAGTAGGATAACCTCCAAAGTCCCTGAGGCCATCCCAATAGTTGTGGCTTCCCAGGACAAACAGGGGCAATCTGAGCCCATCTGAGCACCTACCTGCACTCAGACCCGTAGACTGATGTCCCCAGAGGTAAAAAGGAACGAACAGGCCCCTAGGCACTAATCGGATACATTGCGTTGGTTTCCAGGCATCTCTCCTCAGAGGCCTGGATTTCAATACCAGCATATGGCTGTTTCTTGACTCACCCATCAGAACAAATTTCATCTACTCATGGGAAACATGCACGTTGGAGCTGTGTCAAAGCCTCTGTTTAGGAGAACCCTTCAGGGCCCCAGGGCCACCGCTTCATTCCAAGGTCTCCATAGACACAAAAACATATTAGGACACATCCACAGGAGAGTCCATTTCAACTCAGCCTCCTCGGTTGCCCCCCACATCCAGCAGATCTAACCTGTCTTGTTGCTTGGAGACCATTGGAATGCGAGGTGGGCTACCCAGCCATCCATCCTTAGAACCCTGCTCGGAATCGTTGGCCTGGAGCCAACCAACAGGTCTCAATTGTCCTGCAGAAGAATCTTTGCAGTTTGGAGCTTCTCACAACTCCCATCGTGCGAAAACCCCCATGTCCTCGTGATCCAACCCCCTTCAAGAAAGGGCCATCAGGGCAGAAAGTCCAACCTGAGCGATCGTCTGATCCTTGCCCTGACTTCAGATGCACGAGATCTCGATTGAGGTCTGTAGATTGTGCCTGCCATATCCTCACCCAGAAACCTAGGCTTAGCTTGGGTTATCAGACTCCGTCCTCCGACTACTGGCCCACAAGCCCTCCAGTTGGGCAATCCAGAACTACAATGCCGCACTCTGCCTGCCCTACAGAAGTAAAACATTGCCCTCAGGGCTACCCCGAAACCGCAAATGAGGATCAACATGCACGCCATTCGGCTGTACCCCAAACATATAGGCTGACCTGGGCACTATTTCCCCTTCTGACCCAGCCTGAGCCTGGACCTCCTGGTCCCACCCAGACAGCTGGCCGCACACTGAGCACATCGGACCCGCCATGGCCTTAGGTCGTCATCTCTTCCCAACTGCGGTTTTCAGGCTCCAGAACCTAGACCTTATCTCCAACCATTGCCCAGGGTTGAAAATGATGCAGAAATCAGAACTCTTTCCCCATGGCAAGAAACCTTGTGGTTGGCATGTTGTCCAACGTTCAGTGTAGTTGAAACAAGCGTGGCCCATGAGGCCCAGCCCATGCTTGCGGGCCACATTGGTCACAAACACACATTGTAACCCTCAGCCTGAGCCCAGTCCTCAGGTAAGGCCTCTCAGGGCCTATATGAAGAGACAGCATATTGGGCTTGCCATGCCCCTAGGCCCCAATTTTTAACCATAGTTCGGGTTGTCCCTTCACTCTTCCCCAGGGCTCCTCTTTGGAATTCCTCTTTTGGTGGGACACCTGAGGTAACAAACCTGAAAGCAGTCCTCCCATCCTACAGATTGACGAAAAACAATTGGGATCGGGCCAAATCCACAGAGAGGAAGATTCGTCCATGGTCCATGAGACCTCCCCAACATTCCGCGGCCATCGCTGAAACAAAATCCAGAGACAAAAGCCTGAGCAAGCTCCTCAGACTCGCTCATTCAATATATCCAGAAGAGTTCTTCTCATGGTTTGTAGATCGGGCGTGCCATACCTACGTCCCCAAACTTAAGCTGAGTTTGTGTTTTCAGTCTTCTGTCCTCAAAGTCCTGGGCCACACTCCCTCCAGGCTGGGGCCCCTGGAGCCACACATTAGGACTGCCCCCACCCAATCCATGGGAATTCTGCCCATTCCATTGTCAAAAATCGTACAAATTAGGAGAACCCTCCAAAGTCCCTGAGGCCATCCCAATAGTGTAGGTCGCCCGGGACAAAAAAGGGCAGTTGATACCGGCTGAGCATCTACCTCCACTCATCTACCTCCACTCATACCAAGAAGATTGAACCAGACAGGACCCGAGGCCATTATCGGATCCATTGCTTTGGTTTACAGGCATGTCTCCTCAAAAGCCTGGATTTCAATACCAGCAGAGGGGATTTCCTGAGGCACCCATCAGAACAAATCTCGTCTCCACAAGGAAACTTGTGCATGGGAGCTAAGCCAAAGCTTAGGAGAATACTTCAGGGTCCCGGTGCCACCTCCCCATTCCAAGGCCCTCATGGACACAAACACACGTTAGGACCCATCCTCTGGAAAGTGCATTTCAACTCAGCCACCCCGGTTGCTCCCGCAGATCCATTAGATCTAAACTGTCTTGTTGCTAGGAGACAATTGGAAGGCGAGGCGGACTTCCCAGGCATCCATCCTGGAATGGTGCTCTGGAGTCATTCCATAAGGGATGAACTGGAGCTGTCCAACAGGTCTCAATTGTCCCGCAGAAGGAATCCTTGAAGGGGGCATCCCACATCTCCCAACGTGGAAAACCTCCATGGCCTCGAGATTCCGCTCCCTTCATGAAGGGGCCGTCATGCACAGAAACTCCAACCTGAGCCAACGTCTGATCCTCACCCTTACTTCAGATGCATGAGATATTGGTTCAGATCTGTAGGGGGTACCTGCCGTGCCCTCACCCTGAATCCGAAGTCTAGCTTGTGTTCTCAGACTTCCATCCTCACTCTCCTGGCCCCGAAGCCCTCAAGATTGGCAATTGCGGACCGACAATGAAGCACTCCGCCTGCCCTCTAGAAAAAATATATTGCCTAAGGAGCAGCCCAGGCAGCTTAAATGAGGATATACCTACACGGCACTCGAATGTACCCAAATTATATAGTCTAACCTGGGCACTAATGCACTGTCTGACACAACCTGAGCCCGGACCTGCTGACCAACACCCAGACAGCTGACCGCACGCTGAGCACATCAGACCCGCCATGGCCTTAGGTCATCATCTCTTCCCTACCTCAGTTTTCAGGCTTCAGAACCTAGACCTTATCTCCAATCACTGCCCACGGGTGACTGTGATGCAGAAATCAGAACTCTTCCTGACCCATGACAAGAAACCTTGTGGTTGGCATGTTGTCCAACGTTCAGTGTAGGAGAAACCAGCATTCACCCTGAGGCCCCGCCCATTCTTGAGTGCGACGAGAGCATAAACACGCATTGTGACCTCAGCGTGAGTCCTGTCCTCTTAAGTCCTCTCAGTGGCTGGACCATTAGATGTCATAATGGGCTTGACATATCTCTAGTCCCCAATTTTTAACCAGATTTCTGGTTGTCCAGTCGCCCCACCCCAGGGCTCTACACTGGAATCCCTCATTTGGTGGGACATCTGAGGTTGAAAAACAAAATGAAACAAATCGACAACAACAACAAAAAAACGGACTTCTTCCATCCCCAGAATGACCGCAAACTCTTTGGACGGGACCGAACCCCCAGAGAGTAACACTCGTCCATTTCCCATGAAGTCACCCGGCAATTTCACGACCATGAGTGACACGATATCCAGAGACAAAAACTTCAGCAAGAGCCTCACACTCGCCCTTTTTTCATATCCCGAAGTGTTCTCCTCATGGTCTGTAGATCAGTCCTGCCATAACTATGAACCAAAACATAAGCCGAGTTTGTGTTTTCAGACAACTGTCCAAACAGCTCTGGCCTACACACCCTACAGGCTCAGGGCCCTGGAGCCAAACCTGAGGACTGTACTTGCCCTCTCCAAGGGAATTGTATGTGCCCATTCCAATGGCCACAACCCTACTAGTAGGATACCCTCCAAAGTACCTGAGGCCATCCCAATAGTTGTGGCTTCCCAGGACAAACAGGGGCAATCTGAGCCCATCTGAGCACCTACCTGCACTCAGACCCATAGACTGATGTCCCCAGAGGTAAAAAGGAACGAACAGGCCCCTAGGGACTAATCGGATCCATTGCTTTGGTTTCCAGGCATCTCTCCTCAGAGGCCTGGATTTCAATACCAGCATATGGCTGTTTCTTGACTCACCCATCAGAACAAATCTCATCTACACATGGGAAACATGCACGTTGGAGCTGTGTCAAAGCCTCTGTTTAGGAGAACCCTTCAGGGCCCCAAGGCCACCGCTTCATTCCAAGGTCTCCATAGACACAAAAACATATTAGGACACATCCAAAGGAGAGTCCATTTCAACTCAGCCTCCTCGGTTGCCCCCCACATCCAGCAGATCTAACCTGTCTTGTTGCTTGGAGACCATTGGAATGCGAGGTGGGCTACCCAGCCATCCATCCGTAGGACGCTGCTCGGAATCGTTGGCCTGGAGCCAACCAACAGGTCTCAATTGTCCTGCAGAAGAATCTTTGCAGTTTGGAGCTTCTCACAACTCCCATCGTGGGAAAACACCCATGTCCTCGTGATCCAACCCCCTTCAAGAAAGGGCCATCAGGGCAGAAAGTCCAACCTGAGCGATCGTCTGATCCTTGCCCTGACTTCAGATGCACGAGATCTCGATTGAGGTCTGTAGATTGTGCCTGCCATATCCTCACCCAGATACCTAGGCCTAGCTTGGGTTCTCAGACTCTGTCCTCAGACTACTGGCCCACAAGCCCTCCAGTTGGGCAATCCAGAACTACAATGCCGCACTCTGCCTGCCCTACAGAAGTAAAACATTGCCCTCAGGGCTACCCCGAAACCGCAAATGAGGATCAAACTGCACGCCATTCGGCTGTACCCCAAACATATAGGCTGACCTGGGCACTATTTCCCCTTCTGACCCAGCCTGATCCTGGACCTCCTGGTCCCACCCAGACAGCTGGCCGCACACTGAGCACATCGGACCCGCCATGGCCTTAGGTCGTCATCTCTTCCCAACTGCGGTTTTCAGGCTCCAGAACCTAGACCTTATCACCAACCACTGCCCAGTAAGAAAATGATGCAGAAATCAGAACTCTTTCCCCATGGCAAGAAACCTTGTGCTTGGCATGTTGTCCAACGTTCAGTGTAGTTGAAACAAGCGTGGCCCATGAGGCCCAGCCCATGCTTGCGGACCACATTGGTCACATACACACATTGTAACCCTCAGCCTGAGCCCAGTCCTCAGGTAAGGCCTCTCAGGGCCTATTTGAAGAGACAGCATATTGGGCTTGCCATGCCCCTAGGCCCCAATTTTTCACCATAGTTCGGGTTGTCCCTTCACTCTTCCCCAGGGCTCCTCTTTGGAATTCCTCTTTTGGTGGGACACCTGAGGTAACAAACCTGAAAGCAGTCCTCCCATCCCACAGATTGACGAAAAACAACTGGGATCGTGCCAAATCCACAGAGAGGAAGATTCGTCCATGGCCCATGAGACCTCCCCAACATTCCACGGCCATCGCTGAAACAAAATCCAGAGACAAAAGCCTGAGCAAGCGCCTCAGACTCGCTCATTCTTCATATCCTGAAGAGTTCTTCTCATGGTTTGTAGATCGGGCGTGCCATACCTACGTCCCCAAACTTAAGCTGAGTTTGTGTTTTCAGTCTTCTGTCCTCAAAGTCCTGGGCCACACTCCCTCCAGGCTGGGGCCCCTGGAGTCACACATTAGGACTGCCCCCACCCAATCCATGGGAATTCTGTCCATTCCATTGTCAAAAATCGTACAAATTAGGAGAATCCTCCAAAGTCCCTGAGGCCATCCCAATAGTGTAGGTCGCCCGGGACAAAAAAGGGCGGTTGATACCGGCTGAGCATCTACCTCCACTCATCTACCTCCACTCATACCAAGAAGATTGAATCAGACAGGACCCGGGGCCATTATCGGATCCATTGCTTTGGTTTACAGGCATGTCTCCTCAAAAGCCTGGATTCCAATACCAGCAGAGGGGATTTCCTGAGGCACCCATCAGAACAAATCTCGTCTCCACAAGGAAACTTGTGCATGGGAGTTATGCCAAAGCTTAGGAGAATACTTCAGGGTTCCGGTGCCACCTCCCCATTCCAAGGCCCTCATGGACACAAACACACGTTAGGACCCATCCTCTGGAAAGTGCATTTCAACTCAGCCACCCCGGTTGCTCCCGCAGATCCATTAGATCTAAACTGTCTTGTTGCTAGGAGACAATTGGAAGGCGAGGCGGACTTCCCAGGCATCCATCCTGGAACGGTGCTCTGGACTCATTCCATATGGGATGTCCTGGAGCTGTCCAACAGGTCTCAATTGTCCCGCAGAAGGAATCCTTGAAGGGGGCATCCCACATCTCCCAACGTGGAAAACCTCCATGGCCTCGAGATTCTGCTCCCTTCATGAAGGGGCCGTCATGCACAGAAACTCCAACCTGAGCCAACGTCGGATCCTCGCCCTGACTTCAGATGCATGAGATATTGATTCAGATCTGCAGGGGGTACCTGCCGTGCCCTCACCCTGAATCCGAAGTCTAGCTTGTGTTCTCAGACTTCCGTCCTCACTCTCCTGGCCCCGAAGCCCTCAAGTTTGGCAATTGCGGACCGACAATGAAGCACTCTTCCTGCCCTCTAAAAAAAATATATTGCCTAATGAGCAGCCCAGGCAGCTTAAATGAGGATATACCTACACGGCCCTCGAATGTACCCAAATTATATAGTCTAACCTGGGTACTAATGCACTGTCTGACACAACCTGAGCCCGGACCTGCTGACCAACACCCAGACAGCTGACCGCACGCTGAGCACATCAGACCCGCCATGGCCTTAGGTCATCATCTCTTCCCTACCTCAGTTTTCAGGCTTCAGAACCTAGACCTTATCTCCAATCACTGCCCACGGGTGACTGTGATGCAGAAATCAGAACTCTTCCTGACCCATGGCAAGAAACCTTGTGGTTGGCATGTTGTCCAAGGATCAGTTTAGTAGAAACCAGCATTCACCCTGAGGCCCCGCCCATTCTTGCGTGCGACGAGAGCATAAACACGCATTGTGACCTCAGCGTGAGTCCTGTCCTCTAGTAAGTCCTCTCAGTGGCTGGACCATTAGATGTCATAATGGGCTTGACATATCCCTAGTCCCCAATTTTTAACCAGATTTCTGGTTGTCCAGTCGCCCCACCCCAGGGCTCTACTCTGGAATCCCTCATTTGGTGGGACATCGGAGGTTGAAAAACAAAATGAAACAAATCGACAACAACAAAAAAACGGACTTCTTCCATCCCCAGAATGACCCCAAACTCTTTGGACGGGACCGAACCCCCAGAGAGTAAGACTCGTCCATTTCCCATGAAGTCACCCGGCAATTTCACGACCATGAGTGACACGATATCCAGAGACAAAAACTTGAGCAAGAGCCTCACACTCGCCCTTTTTTCATATCTCGAAGTGTTCTCCTCATGGTCTGTAGATCAGTCCTGCCATACCTATGACCCAAAACATAAGCCGAGTTTGTGTTTTCAGACAACTGTCCAAACAGCTCTGGCCTACACACCCTACAGGCTCAGGGCCCTGGAGCCAAACCTGAGGACTGTACTTGCCCTCTCCAAGGGAATTGTATGTGCCCATTCCAATGGCCACAACCCTACTAGTAGGATAACCTCCAAAGTCCCTGAGGCCATCCCAATAGTTGTGGCTTCCCAGGACAAACAGGGGCAATCTGAGCCCATCTGAGCACCTACCTGCACTCAGACCCGTAGACTGATGTCCCCAGAGGTAAAAAGGAACGAACAGGCCCCTAAGCACTAATCGGATCCATTGCTTTGGTTTCCAGGCATCTCTCCTCAGAGGCCTGGATTTCAATACCAGCATATGGCTGTTTCTTGACTCACACATCAGAACAAATCTCATCTACACATGGGAAACATGCACGTTGGAGCTGTGTCAAAGCCTCTGTTTAGGAGAAACCTTCAGGGCCCCAGGGCCACCGCTTCATTCCAAGGTCTCCATAGACACAAAAACATATTAGGACACATCCACAGGAGAGTCCATTTCAACTCAGCCTCCTCGTTTGCCCCCCACATCCAGCAGATCTAACCTGTCTTTTTGCTTGGAGACAATTGGAATGCGAGGTGGGCTACCCAGCCATCCATCCTTAGGACCCTGCTCGGAATCGTTGGCCTGGAGCCAACCAACAGGTCTCAATTGTCCTGCAGAAGAATCTTTGCAGTTTGCAGCTTCTCACAACTCCCATCGTGGGAAAACCCCCATGTCCTCGTGATCCAACCCCCTTCAAGAAAGGGCCATCAGGGCAGAAAGTCCAACCTGAGCGATCGTCTGATCCTTGCCCTGACTTCAGATGCACGAGATCTCGATTGAGGTCTGTAGATTGTGCCTGCCATATCCTCACCCAGAAACCTAGGCCTAGCTTGGGTTCTCACACTCCGTCCTCAGACTACTGGCCCACAAGCCCTCCAGTTGGGCAATCCAGAACTACAATGCCGCACTCTGCCTGCCCTACAGAAGTAAAACATTGCCCTCAGGGCTACCCCGAAACCGCAAATGAGGATCAACCTGCACGCCATTCGGCTGTACCCCAAACATATAGGCTGACCTGGGCACTATTTCCTCTTCTGACCCAGCCTGAGCCTGGACCTCCTGGTCCCAACCAGATAGCTGGCCGCACACTGAGCACATCGGACCTGCCATGGCCTTAGGTCGTCATCTCTTCCCAACTGCGGTTTTCAGGCTCCAGAACCTAGACCTTATCACCAACCCCTGCCCAGTTTGAAAATGATGCAGAAATCAGAACTCTTTCCCCATGGCAAGAAACCTTGTGCTTGGCATGTTGTCCAACGTTCAGTGTCGTTGAAACAAGCGTGGCTCATGAGGCCCAGCCCATGCTTGCGGCCACATTGGTCACAAACACACATTGTGACCCTCAGCCTGAGCCCAGTCCTCAGGTAAGGCCTCCCAGGGACTATATGAAGAGACAGCATATTGGGCTTGCCATGCCCCTAAGCCCCAATTTTTAACCATAGTTCGGGTTGTCCCTTCACTCTTCCCCAGGGCACTGCTTTGGAATTCCTCTTTTGGTGGGACACCTGAGGTAACAAACCTGAAAGGAGTCCTCCCATCCCACAGATTGACGAAAAACAATTGGGAACGGGCCAAATCCACAGAGAGGAAGATTCGTCCATGGCCCATGAGGCCTCCCCAACATACCACGGCCATCGCTGAAACAAAAGTCAGAGACAATAGCCTGAGCAAGCGCCTCAGACTCGCTCATTCTCATGGTTTGTAGATCGGGCGTGCCATACCTACGTCCCCAAACTTAAGCTGAGTTTGTGTTTTCAGTCTTCTGTCCTCAAAGTCCTGGGCCACACTCCCTCCAGGGTGGGGCCCCTGGAGCCACACATTAGGACTGCCCCCACACAATCCATGGGAATTCTGTCCATTCCATTGTCAAAAATCGTACAAATTAGGAGAACCCTCCAAAGTCCCTGAGGCCATCCCAATAGTGTAGGTCGCCCGGGACAAAAAAGGGCGGTTAATACCGGCTGAGCATCTACCTCCACTCATCTACCACCACTCATACCAAGAAGATTGAATCAGACAGGACCCGAGGCCATTATCGGATCCATTGCTTTGGTTTACAGGCATGTCTCCTCAAAAGCCTGGATTCCAATACCAGCAGAGGGGATTTCCTGAGGCACCCATCAAAACAAATCTCGTCTCCACAAGGAAACTTGTGCATGGGAGTTATGCCAAATCTTAGGAGAATACTTCAGGGTCCCGGTGCCACCTCCCCATTCCAAGGCCCTCATGGACACAAACACACGTTAGGACCCATCCTCTGGAAAGTGCATTTCAACTCAGCCACCCCGGTTGCTCCCGCAGATCCATTAGATCTAAACTGTCTTGTTGCTAGGAGACAATTGGAAGGCGAGGCGGACTTCCCAGGCATCCATCCTGGAAAGGTGCTCTGGAGTCATTCCATAAGGGATGAACTGGAGCTGTCCAACAGGTCTCAATTGTCCCGCAGAAGGAATCCTTGAAGGTGGCATCCCACATCTCCCAACGTGGAAAACCTCCATGGCCTCGAGATTCCGCTCCCTTCATGAAGGGGCCGTCATGCACAGAAACTCCAACCTGAGCCAACGTCGGATCCTCGCCCTGACTTCAGATGCATGAGATGTTGGTTCAGATCTGCAGGGGGTACCTGCCGTGCCCTCACCCTGAATCCGAAGTCTAGCTTCTGTTCTCAGACTTCCGTCCTCACTAACCTGGCTTCGAAGCCCTCAAGTTTGGCAATTGCGGACCGACAATGAAGCACTCTGCCTGCCCTCTAGAAAAAATATATTGCCTAATGAGCAGCCCAGGCAGCTTAAATGAGGATATACCTACACGGCACTCGAATGTACCCAAATTATATAGTCTAACCTGGGCACTAATGCACTGTCTGACACAACCTGAGCCCGGACCTGCTGACCAACACCCAGACAGCTGACCGCACGCTGAGCACATCAGACCCGCCATGGCCTTAGGTCATCATCTCTTCCCTACCTCAGTTTTCAGGCTTCAGAACCTAGACCTTATCTCCAATCACTGCCCACCGGTGACTGTGATGCAGAAATCAGAACTCTTCCTGACCCATGGCAAGAAACCTTGTGGTTGGCATGTTGTCCAACGTTCAGTGTAGGAGAAACCAGCATTCACCCTGAGGCCCCGCCCATTCTTGAGTGCGACGAGAGCATAAACACGCATTGTGACCTCAGCGTGAGTCCTGTCCTCTAGTAAGTCCTCTCAGTGGCTGGACCATTAGATGTCATAATGGGCTTGACATGTCCCTAGTCCCCAATTTTTAACCAGATTTCTGGTTGTCCAGTCGCCCCACCCCAGGGCTCTACTCTGGAATCCCTCATTTGGCGGGACATCTGAGGTTGAAAAACAAAATGAAACCAATCGACAACAACAAAAAAACGGACTTCTTCCATCCCCAGAATGACCCCAAACTCTTTGGACGGGACCGAACCCCCAGAGAGTAAGACTCGTCCATTTCCAAAGAAGTCACCCGGCAATTTCACGACCATGAGTGACACGATATCCAGAGACAAAAACTTGAGCAAGAGCCTCACCCTCGCCCTTTTTTCCTATCCCGAAGTGTTCTCCTCATGGTCTGTAGATCAGTCCTGCCATACCTATGACCCAAAACATAAGCCGAGTTTGTGTTTTCAGACAACTGTCCAAACAGCTCTGGCCTACACACCCTACAGGCTCAGGGCCCTGGAGCCAAACCTGAGGACTGTACTTGCCCTCTCCAAGGGAATTGTATGTGCCCATTCCAATGGCCACAACCCTACTAGTAGGATAACCTCCAAAGTCCCTGAGGCCATCCCAATAGTTGTGGCTTCCCAGGACAAACAGGGGCAATCTGAGCCCATCTGAGCACCTACCTGCACTCAGACCCGTAGACTGATGTCCCCAGAGGTAAAAAGGAACGAACAGGCCCCTAGGCACTAATCGGATCCATTGCTTTGGTTTCCAGGCATCTCTCCTCAGAGGCCTGGATTTCAATACCAGCATATGGCTGTTTCTTGACTCAACCATCAGAACAAATCTCATCTACACATGGGAAACATGCACGTTGGAGCTGTGTCAAAGCCTCTGTTTAGGAGAACCCTACAGGGCCCCAGGGCCACCGCTTCATTCCAAGGTCTCCATAGACACAAAAACATATTAGGACACATCCACAGGAGAGTCCATTTCAACTCAGGCTCCTCGGTTGCCCCCCACATCCAGCAGATCTAACCTGTCTTGTTCCTTGGAGACAATTGGAATGCGAGGTGGGCTACCCAGCCATCCATCCTTAGAACCCTGCTCGGAATCGTTGGCCTGGAGCCAACCAACAGGTCTCAATTGTCCTGCAGAAAAGTCTTTGAAGTTTGGAGCTTCTCACAACTCCCATCGTGGGAAAACCCCCATGTCCTCGTGATCCAACCCCCTGCAAGAAAGGGCCATCAGGGCAGAAAGTCCAACCTGAGCGATCGTCTGATCCTTGCCCTGACTTTAGATGCACGAGATCTCGATTGAGGTCTGTAGATTGTGCCTGCCATATCCTCACCCAGAAACCTAGGTCTAGCTTGGGTTCTCAGACTCCCTCTTCAGACTACTGGCCCACAAGCCCTCCAGTTTGGCAATCCAGAACTACAATGCCGCACTCTGCCTGCCCTACAGAAGTAAAACATTGCCCTCACGGCTACCCCGAAACCGCAAATGAGGATCAACCTGCACACCATTCGGCTGTACCCCAAACATATAGGCTGACCTGTGCACTATTTCCCCTTCTGACCCAGCCTGAGCCTGGACCTCCTGGTCCCACCCAGACAGCTGGCCGCACACTGAGCACATCGGACCCGCCATGGCCTTAGGTCGTCATCTCTTCCCAACTGCGGTTTTCAGGCTCCAGAACCTAGACCTTATCTCCAACCATTGCCCAGGGTTGAAAATGATGCAGAAATCAGAACTCTTTCCCCATGGCAAGAAACCTTGTGGTTGGCATGTTGTCCAACGTTCAGTGTAGTTGAAACAAGCGTGGCCCATGAGGCCCAGCCCATGCTTGCGGGCCACATTGGTCACAAACACACATTGTGACCCTCAGCCTGAGCCCAGTCCTCAGGTAAGGCCTCTCAGGGCCTATATGAAGAGACAGCATATTGGGCTTGCCATGCCCCTAGGCCCCAATTTTTAACCATAGTTCGGGTTGTCCCTTCACTCTTCCCCAGGGCTCTGCTTTGGAATTCCTCTTTTGGTGGGACACCTGAGGTAACAAACCTGAAAGGAGTCCTCACATCCCACAGATTGACGAAAAACAATTGGGATCGGGCCAAATCCACAGAGAGGAAGATTCGTCCATGGCCCATGAGACCTCCCCAACATTCCACGGCCATCGCTAAAACAAAAGTCAGAGACAAAAGCCTGAGCAAGCGCCTCAGACTCGCTCATTCTTCATATCCTGAAGAGTTCTTCTCATGGTTTGTAGATCGGGCGTGCCATACCTACGTCCCCAAACTTAAGCTGAGTTTGTGTTTTCAGTCTTCTGTCCTCAAAGTCCTGGGCCACACTCCCTCCAGGGTGGGGCCCCTGGAGCCACACATTAGGACTGCCCCCACCCAATCCATGGCAATTCTGCCCATTCCATTGTCAAAAATCGTACAAATTAGGAGAACCCTCCAAAGTCCCTGGGGCCATCCCAATAGTGTAGGTCGCCCGGGATAAAAAAGGGCGGTTGATACCGGCTGAGCATCTACCTCCACTCATCTACCTCCACTCATACCAAGAAGATTGAACCAGACAGGACCCGAGGCCATTATCGGATCCATTGCTTTGGTTTACAGGCATGTCTCCTCAAAAGCCTGGATTCCAATACCAGCAGAGGGGATTTCCTGAGGCACCCATCAGAACAAATCTCGTCTCCACAAGGAAACTTGTGCATGGGAGCTATGCCAAAGCTTAGGAGAATACTTCAGTGTCCCTTTGCCACCTCCCCATTCCAAGGCCCTCATGGACACAAACACACGTTAGGACCCATCCTCTGGAAAGTGCATTTCAACTCAGCCACCCCGGGTGCTCCCGCAGATCCATTAGATCTAAACTGTCTTGTTGCTAGGAGACAATTGGAAGGCGAGGCGGACGTCCCAGGCATCCATCCTGGAACGGTGCTCTGGAGTCATTCCATATGGGATGTCCTGGAGCTGTCCAACAGGTCTCAATTGTCCCGCAGAAGGAATCATTGAAGGGGGCATCCCACATCTCAAAACGTGGAAAACCTCCATGGCCTCGAGATTCCGCTCTCTTCATGAAGGGGCCGTCATGCACAGAAACTCCAACCTGAGCCAACATGGGATCCTCGCCCTGACTTCAGATGCATGAGATATTGGTTCAGATCTGCAGGGGGTACCAGCCGTGCCCTCATTCTGAATCCGAAGTCTAGCTTGTGTTCTCAGAATTCCGTCTTCACTCTCCTGGCCCCAAAGCCCTCAAGTTTGGCAATTCCGGACCGACAATGAAGCACTCTGCCTGCCCTCTAGAAAAAATATATTGCCTAATGAGCAGCCCAGGCAGCTTAAATGAGGATAAACCTACACGGCACTCGAATGTACCCAAATTATATAGTCTAACCTGGGCACTACTGCACTGTCTAACACAACCTGAGCCCGGACCTGCTGATCAACACCCAGACACCTGACCGCACGCTGAGCACATCAGACCCGCCATGGCCTTAGGTCATCATCTCTTCCCTACCTCAGTTTTCAGGCTTCAGAACCTAGACCTTATCTCCAATCACTGCCCACGGGTGACTGTGATGCAGAAATCAGAACTCTTCCTGACCCATGGCAAGAAACCTTGTGGTTGGCATGTTGTCCAACGTTCAGTGTAGGAGAAACCAGCATTCACCCTGAGGCCCTGCCCATTCTTGAGTGCGACGAGAGCATAAACACGCATTGTGACCTCAGCGTGAGTCCTGTCCTCTAGTAAGTCCTCTCAGTGGCTGGACCATTAGATGTCATAATGGGCTTGACATGTCCCTAGTCCCCAATTTTTAACCAGATTTCTGGTTGTCCAGTCGCCCCACCCCAGGGCTCTACTCTGGAATCCCTCATTTGGTGGGACATCTGAGGTTGAAAAACAAAATGAAACAAATCGACAACAACAAAAAAACGGACTTCTTCCATCCCCAGAATGACCCCAAACTCTTTGGACGGTACCGAACCCCCAGAGAGTAAGACTCGTCCATTTCCCATGAAGTCACCCGGCAATTTCACGACCATGAGTGACATGATATCCAGAGACAAAAACTTGAGCAAGAGCCTCACACTCGCCCTTTTTTCCTATCCCGAAGTGTTCTCCTCATGGTCTGTAGATCAGTCCTGCCATACCTATGACCCAAAACATAAGCCGAGTTTGTGTTTTCAGACAACTGTCCAAACAGCTCTGGCCTACACACCCTACAGGCTCAGGGCCCTGGAGCCAAACCTGAGGACTGTACTTGCCCTCTCCAAGGGAATTGTATGTGCCCATTCCAATGGCCACAACCCTACTAGTAGGATAAGCTCCAAAGTCCCTGAGGCCATCCCAATAGTTGTGGCTTCCCAGGACAAACAGGGGCAATCTGAGCCCATCTGAGCACCTACCTGCACTCAGACCCGTAGACTGATGTCCCCAGAGGTAAAAAGGAACGAACAGGCCCCTAGGCACTAATCGGATCCATTGCATTGGTTTCCAGGCATCTCTCCTCAGAGGCCTGGATTTCAATACCAGCATATGGCTGTTTCTTGACTCACCCATCAGAACAAATCTCATCTACACATGGGAAACATGCACGTTGGAGCTGTGTCAAAGCCACTGTTTAGGAGAACCATTCAGGGCCCCAGGGCCACCGCTTCATTCCAAGGTCTCCATAGACACAAAAACATATTAGGACACATCCACAGGAGAGTCCATTTCAACTCAGCCTCCTCGGTTGCCCCCCACATCCAGCAGATCTAACCTGTCTTGTTCCTTGGAGAAAATTGGAATGCGAGGTGGGCTACCCAGCCATCCATCCTTAGAACCCTGCTCGGAATCGTTGGCCTGGTGCCAACCAACAGGTCTCAATTGTCCTGCAGAAGAATCTTTGCAGTTTGGAGCTTCTCACAACTCCCATCGTGGGAAAACCCCCATGTCCTCGTGATCCAACCCCCTTCACGAAAGGGCCATCAGGGCAGAAAGTCCAACCTGAGCGATCGTCTGATCCTTGACCTGACTTCAGATGCACGAGATCTCTATTGAGGTCTGTAGATTGTGCCTGCCATATCCTCACCCAGAAACCTAGGTCTAGCTTGGGTTCTCAGACTCCCTCTTCAGACTACTGGCCCACAAGCCCTCCAGTTTCGCAATCCAGAACTACAATGCCGCACTCTGCCTGCCCTACAGAAGTAAAACATTGCCCTCACGGCTACCCCGAAACCGCAAATGAGGATCAACCTGCACACCATTCGGCTGTACCCCAAATATATAGGCTGACCTTGGCACTATTTCCCCTTCTGACCCAGCCTGAGCCTGGACCTCCTGGTCCCACCCAGACAGCTGGCCGCACACTGAGCACATCGGTCCCGCCATGGCCTTAGGTCGTCATCTCTTCTCAACTGCGGTTTTCAGGCTCCAGAACCTAGACCTTATCTCCAACCATTGCCCAGGGTTGAAAATGATGCAGAAATCAGAACTCTTTCCCCATGGCAAGAAACCTTGTGGTTGGCATGTTGTCCAACGTTCAGTGTAGTTGAAACAAGCGTGGCCCATGAGGCCCAGCCCATGCTTGCGGGCCACATTGGTCACAAACACACATTGTGACCCTCAGCCTGAGCCCAGTCCTCAGGTAAGGCCTCTCAGGGCCTATATGAAGAGACAGCATATTGGGCTTGCCATGCCCCTAGGCCCCAATTTTTAACCATAGTTCGGGTTGTCCCTTCACTCTTCCCCAGGGCTCTGCTTTGGAATTCCTCTTTTGGTGGGACACCTGAGGTAACAAACCTGAAAGTAGTCCTCACATCCCACAGATTGACGAAAAACAATTGGGATCGGGCGAAATCCACAGAGAGGAAGATTCGTCCATGGCCCATGAGACCTCCCCAACATTCCACGGCCATCGCTGAAACAAAAGTCAGAGACAAAAGCCTGAGCAAGCGCCTCAGACTCGCTCATTCTTCATATCCTGAAGAGTTCTTCTCATGGTTTGTAGATTGGGCGTGCCATACCTACGTCCCCAAACTTAAGCTGAGTTTGTGTTTTCAGTCTTCTGTCCTCAAAGTCCTGGGCCACACTCCCTCCAGGGTGGGGCCCCTGGAGCCACACATTAGGACTGCCCCCACCCAATCCATGGCAATTCTGTCCATTCCATTGTCAAAAATCGTACAAATTAGGCGAACCCTCCAAAGTCCCTGAGGCCATCCCAATAGTGTAGGTCGCCCGGGACAAAAAAGGGCGGTTGATACCGGCTGAGCATCTACCTCCACTCATCTACTTCCACTCATACCAAGAAGATTGAACCAGACAGGACCCGAAGCCATTATCGGATCCATTGCTTTGGTTTACAGGCATGTCTCCTCAAAAGCCTGGATTCCAATACCAGCAGAGGGGATTTCCTGAGGCACCCATCAGAACAAATCTCGTCTCCACAAGGAAACTTGTGCATGGGAGCTATGCCAAAGCTTAGGAGAATACTTCAGTGTCCCGGTGCCACCTCCCCATTCCAAGGCCCTCATGGACAGAAACACACGTTAGGACCCATCCTCTGGAAAGTGCATTTCAACTCAGCCACCCCGGGTGCTCCCGCAGATCCATTAGATCTAAACTGTCTTGTTGCTAGGAGACAATTGGAAGGCGAGGCGGACTTCCCAGGCATCCATCCTCGAACGGTGCTCTGGAGTCATTCCATATGGGATGTCCTGGAGCTGTCCAACAGGTCTCAATTGTCCCGCAGAAGGAATCCTTGAAGGGGGCATCCCACATCTCCCAACGTGGAAAACCTCCATGGCCTCGAGATTCCGCTCCCTTCATGAACGGGCCGTCATGCACAGAAACTCCAACCTGAGCCAACGTGGGATCCTCGCCCTGACTTCAGATGCATGAGATATTGGTTCAGATCTGCAGGGGGTACCAGCCGTGCCCTCATTCTGAATCCGAAGTCTAGCTTGTGTTCTCAGACTTCCGTCTTCACTCTCCTGGCCCCAAAGCCCTCAAGTTTGGCAATTCCGAACCGACAATGAAGCACTCTGCCTGCCCTCTAGAAAAAATATATTGCCTAATGAGCAGCCCAGGCAGCTTAAATGAGGATAAACCTACACGGCACTCGAATGTACCCAAATTATATAGTCTAACCTGGGCACTAATGCACTGTCTGACACAACCTGAGCCCGGACCTGCTGATCAACACCCAGACAGCTGACCGCACGCTGAGCACATCAGACCCGCCATGGCCTTAGGTCATCATCTCTTCCCTACCTCAGTTTTCAGGCTTCAGAACCTAGACCTTATCTCCAATCACTGCCCATGGGTGACTGAGATGCAGAAATCAGAACTCTTCCTGACCCATGGGAAGAAACCTTGTGGTTGGCATGTTGTCCAACGTTCAGTGTAGGAGAAACCAGCATTCACCCTGAGGCCCTGCCCATTCTTGAGTGCGACGAGAGCATAAACACGCATTGTGACCTCAGCGTGAGTCCTGTCCTCTAGTAAGTCCTCTCAGTGGCTGGACCATTAGATGTCATAATGGGCTTGACATGTCCCTAGTCCCCAATTTTTAACCAGATTTCTGGTTGTCCAGTCGCCCCACCCCAGGGCTCTACTCTGGAATCCCTCATTTGGTGGGACATCTGAGGTTGAAAAACAAAATGAAACAAATCGACAACAATAAAAAAACGGACTTCTTCCATCCCCAGAATGACCCCAAACTCTTTGGACGGTACCGAACCCCCAGAGAGTAAGACTCGTCCATTTCCCATGAAGTCACCCGGCAATTTCACGACCATGAGTGACATGATATCCAGAGACAAAAACTTGAGCAAGAGCCTCACACTCGCCCTTTTTTCCTATCGCGAAGTGTTCTCCTCATGGTCTGTAGATCAGTCCTGCCATACCTATGACCCAAAACATAAGCCGAGTTTGTGTTTTCAGACAACTGTCCAAACAGCTCTGGCCTACACACCCTACAGGCTCAGGGCCCTGGAGCCAAACCTGAGGACTGTACTTGCCCTCTCCAAGGGAATTGTATGTGCCCATTCCAATGGCCACAACCCTACTAGTAGGATAACCTCCAAAGTCCCTGAGGCCATCCCAATAGTTGTGGCTTCCCAGGACAAACAGGGGCAATCTGAGCCCATCTGAGCACCTACCTGCACTCAGACCCGTAGACTGATGTCCCCAGAGGTAAAAAGGAACGAACAGGCCCCTAAGCACTAATCGGATCCATTGCTTTGGTTTCCAGGCATCTCTCCTCAGAGGCCTGGATTTCAATACCAGCATATGGCTGTTTCTTGACTCACCCATCAGAACAAATCTCATCTACACATGGGAAACATGCACGTTGGAGCTGTGTCAAAGCCTCTGTTTAGGAGAACCCTTCAGGGCCCCAGGGCCACCGCTTCATTCCAAGGTCTCCATAGACACAAAAACATATTAGGACACATATTAGGAGAGTCCATTTCAACTCAGCCTCCTCGTTTGCCCCCCACATCCAGCAGATCTAACCTGTCTTGTTGCTTGGAGACAATTGGAATGCGAGGTGGGCTACCCAGCCATCCATCCTTAGGACCCTGCTCGGAATCGTTGGCCTGGAGCCAACCAACAGGTCTCAATTGTCCTGCAGAAGAATCTTTGCAGTTTGGAGCTTCTCACAACTCCCATCGTGGGAAAACCCCCATGTCCTCGTGATCCAACCCCCTGCAAGAAAGGGCCATCAGGGCAGAAAGTCCAACCTGAGCGATCGTCTGATCCTTGCCCTGACTTCAGATGCACGAGATCTCGATTGAGGTCTGTAGATTGTGCCTGCCATATTCTCACCCAGAAACCTAGGCCTAGCTTGGGTTCTCAGACTCCGTCCTCAGACTACTGGCCCACAAGCCCTCCAGTTGGGCAATCCAGAACTACAATGCCGCACTCTGCCTGCCCTACAGAAGTCAAACATTGCCCACAGGGCTACCCCGAAACCGCAAATGAGGATCAACCTGCACGCCATTCGGCTGTACCCCAAACATATAGGCTGACCTGGGCACTATTTCCTCTTCTGACCCAGCCTGAGCCTGGACCTCCTGGTCCCAACCAGATAGCTGGCCGCACACTGAGCACATCGGACCTGCCATGGCCTTAGGTCGTCATCTCTTCCCAACTGCGGTTTCAGGCTCCAGAACCTAGACCTTATCACCAACCCCTGCCCAGTTTGAAAATGATGCAGAAATCAGAACTCTTTCCCCATGGCAAGAAACCTTGTGCTTGGCATGTTGTCCAACGTTCAGTGTAGTTGAAACAAGCGTGGCCCATGAGGCCCAGCCCATGCTTGCGGCCACATTGGTCACAAACACACATTGTGACCCTCAGGCTGAGCCCAGTCCTCAGGTAAGGCCTCTCAGGGACTATATGAAGAGACAGCATATTGGGCTTGCCATGCCCCTAGGCCCCAATTTTTAACCATAGTTCGGGTTGTCCCTTCACTCTTCCCCAGGGCACTGCTTTGGAATTCCTCTTTTGGTGGGACACCTGAGGTAACAAACCTGAAAGGAGTCCTCCCATCCCACATATTGACGAAAAACAATTGGGATCGCCCCAAATCCACAGAGAGGAAGATTCGTCCATGGCCCATGAGGCCTCCCCAACATTCCACGGCCATCGCTGAAACAAAAGTCAGAGACAATAGCCTGAGCAAGCGCCTCAGACTCGCTCATTCTTCATATCCTGAAGAGTTCTTCTCATGGTTTGTAGATCGGGCGTGCCATACCTACGTCCCCAAACTTAAGCTGAGTTTGTGTTTTCAGTCTTCTGTCCTCAAAGTCCTGGGCCACACTCCCTCCAGGGTGGGGCCCCTGGAGCCACACATTAGGACTGCCCCCACACAATCCATGGGAATTCTGCCCATTCCATTGTCAAAAATCGTACAAATTAGGAGAACCCTCCAAAGTCCCTGAGGCCATCCCAATAGTGTAGGTCGCCCGGGACAAAAAAGGGCGGTTAATACCGGCTGAGCATCTACCTCCACTCATCTACCACCACTCATACCAAGAAGATTGAATCAGACAGGACCCGAGGCCATTATCGGATCCATTGCTTTGGTTTACAGGCATGTCTCCTCAAAAGCCTGGATTCCAATACCAGCAGAGGGGATTTCCTGAGGCACCCATCAGAACAAATCTCGTCTCCACAAGGAAACTTGTGCATGGGAGTTATGCCAAAGCTTAGGAGAATACTTCAGGGTCCCGGTGCCACCTCCCCATTCCAAGGCCCTCATGGACACAAACACACGTTAGGACCCATCCTCTGGAAAGTGCATTTCAACTCAGCCACCCCGGTTGCTCCCGCAGATCCATTAGATCTAAACTGTCTTGTTGCTAGGAGACAATTGGAAGGCGAGGCGGACTTCCCAGGCATCCATCCTGGAACGGTGCTCTGGAGTCATTCCATAAGGGATGAACTGGAGCTGTCCAACAGGTCTCAATTGTCCCGCAGAAGGAATCCTTGAAGGGGGCATCCCACATCTCCCAACGTGGAAAACCTCCATGGCCTCGAGATTCTGCTCTCTTCATGAAGGGGCCGTCATGCACAGAAACTCCAACCTGAGCCAACGTCGGATCCTCGCCCTGACTTCAGATGCATGAGATGTTGGTTCAGATCTGCAGGGGGTACCTGCCGTGCCCTCACCCTGAATCCGATGTCTAGCTTGTGTTCTCAGACTTCCGTCCTCACTCTCCTGGCCCCGAAGCCCTCAAGTTTGGCAATTGCGGACCGACAATGAAGCACTCTGCCTGCCCTCTAGAAAAAATATATTGCCTAATGAGCAGCCCAGGCAGCTTAAATGAGGATATACCTACACGGCACTCGAATGTACCCAAATTATATAGTCTAACCTGGGCACTAATGCACTGTCTGACACAACCTGAGCCCGGACCTGCTGACCAACACCCAGACAGCTGACCGCACGCTGAGCACATCAGACCCGCCATGGCCTTAGGTCATCATCTCTTCCCTACCTCAGTTTTCAGGCTTCAGAACCTAGACCTTATCTCCAATCACTGCCCACGGGTGACTGTGATGCAGAAATCAGAACTCTTCCTGACCCATGGCTAGAAACCTTGTGGTTGGCATGTTGTCCAATGTTCAGTGTAGGAGAAACCAGCATTCACCCCGAGGCCCCGCCCATTCTTGAGTGAGACGAGAGCATAAACACGCATTGTGACCTCAGCGTGAGTCCTGTCCTCTAGTAAGTCCTCTCAGTGGCTGGACCATTAGATGTCATAATGGGCTTGACATGTCCCTAGTCCCCAATTTTTAACCAGATTTCTGGTTGTCCAGTCGCCCCACCCCAGGGCTCTTCTCTGGAATCCCTCATTTGGTGGGACATCTGAGGTTGAAAAACAAAATGAAACAAATCGACAACAACAAAAAAACGGACTTCTTCCATCCCCAGAATGACCCCAAACTCTTTGGACGGGACCGAACCCCCAGAGAGTAAGACTCGTCCATTTCCCATGAAGTCACCCGGCAATTTCACGACCATGAGTGACACGATATCCAGAGACAAAAACTTGAGCAAGAGCCTCACCCTCGCCCTTTTTTCCTATCCCGAAGTGTTCTCCTCATGGTCTGTAGATCAGTCCTGCCATACCTATGACCCAAAACATAAGCCGAGTTTGTGTTTTCAGACAACTGTCCAAACAGCTCTGGCCTACACACCCTACAGGCTCAGGGCCCTGGAGCCAAACCTGAGGACTGTAGTTGCCCTCTCCAAGGGAATTGTATGTGCCCATTCCAATGGCCACAACCCTACTAGTAGGATAAGCTCCAAAGTCCCTGAGGCCATCCCAATAGTTGTGGCTTCCCAGGACAAACAGGGGCAATCTGAGCCCATCTGAGCACCTACCTGCACTCAGACCCGTAGACTGATGTCCCCAGAGGTAAAAAGGAACGAACAGGCCCCTAGGCACTAATCGGATCCATTGCTTTGGTTTCCAGGCATCTCTCCTCAGAGGCCTGGATTTCAATACCAGCATATGGCTGTTTCTTGACTCACCCATCAGAACAAATCTCATCTACACATGGGAAACATGCACGTTGGAGCTGTGTCAAAGCCTCTGTTTAGGAGAACCCTTCAGGGCCCCAGGGCCACCGCTTCATTCCAAGGTCTCCATAGACACAAAAACATATTAGGACACATCCACAGGAGAGTCCATTTCAACTCAGCCTCCTCGGTTGCCCCCCACATCCAGCAGATCTAACCTGTCTTGTTCCTTGGAGACCATTGGAATGCGAGGTGGGCTACCCAGCCATCCATCCTTAGAACCCTGCTCGGAATCGTTGGCCTGGTGCCAACCAACAGGTCTCAATTGTCCTGCAGAAGAATCTTTGCAGTTTGGAGTTTCTCACAACTCCCATCGTGGGAAAACCCCCATGTCCTCGTGATCCAACCCCCTTCACGAAAGGGCCATCAGGGCAGAAAGTCCAACCTGAGCGATCGTCTGATCCTTGCCCTGACTTCAGATGCACGAGATCTCTATTGAGGTCTGTAGATTGTGCCTGCCATATCCTCACCCAGAAACCTAGGCCTAGCTTGGGTTCTCAGACTCCCTCTTCAGACTACTGGCCCACAAGCCCTCCAGTTTGGCAATCCAGAACTACAATGCCGCACTCTGCCTGCCCTACAGAAGTAAAACATTGCCCTCACGGCTACCCCGAAACCGCAAATGAGGATCAACCTGCACACCATTCGGCTGTACCCCAAACATATAGGCTGACCTGTGCACTATTTCCCCTTCTGACCCAGCCTGAGCCTGGACCTCCTGGTCCCACCCAGACAGCTGGCCGCACACTGAGCACATCGGACCCGCCATGGCCTTAGGTCGTCATCTCTTCCCAACTGCGGTTTTCAGGCTCCAGAACCTAGACCTTATCTCCAACCATTGCCCAGGGTTGAAAATGATGCAGAAATCAGAACTCTTTCCCCATGGCAAGAAACCTTGTGGTTGGCATGTTGTCCAACGTTCAGTGTAGTTGAAACAAGCGTGGCCCATGAGGCCCAGCCCATGCTTGTGGGCCACATTGGTCACAAACACACATTGTGACCCTCAGCCTGAGCCCAGTCCTCAGGTAAGGCCTCTCAGGGCCTATATGAAGAGACAGCATATTGGGCTTGCCATGCCCCTAGGCCCCAATTTTTAACCATAGTTCGGGTTGTCCCTTCACTCTTCCCCAGGGCTCTGCTTTGGAATTCCTCTTTTGGTGGGACACCTGAGGTAACAAACCTGAAAGGAGTCCTCACATCCCACAGATTGACGAAAAACAATTGGGATCGGGCCAAATCCACAGAGAGGAAGATTCGTCCATGGCCCATGAGACCTCCCCAACATTCCACGGCCATCGCTAAAACAAAAGTCAGAGACAAAAGCCTGAGCAAGCGCCTCAGACTCGCTCATTCTTCATATCCTGAAGAGTTCTTCTCATGGTTTGTAGATCGGGCGTGCCATACCTACGTCCCCAAACTTAAGCTGAGTTTGTGTTTTCAGTCTTCTGTCCTCAAAGTCCTGGGCCACACTCCCTCCAGGCTGGGGCCCCTGGAGCCACACATTAGGACTGCCCCCACCCAATCCATGTGAATTCTGTCCATTCCATTGTCAAAAATCGTACAAATTAGGCGAACCCTCCAAAGTCCCTGAGGCCATCCCAATAGTGTAGGTCGCCCGGGACAAAAAAGGGCGGTTGATACCGGCTGAGCATCTACCTCCACTCATCTACCTCCACTCATACCAAGAAGATTGAACCAGACAGGACCCGAGGCCATTATCGGATCCATTGCTTTGGTTTACAGGCATGTCTCCTCAAAAGCCTGGATTCCAATACCAGCAGAGGGGATTTCCTGAGGCACCCATCAGAACAAATCTCGTCTCCACAAGGAAACTTGTGCATGGGAGCTATGCCAAAGCTTAGGAGAATACTTCAGTGTCCCGGTGCCACCTCCCCATTCCAAGGCCCTCATGGACACAAACACACGTTAGGACCCATCCTCTGGAAAGTGCATTTCAACTCAGCCACCCCGGGTGCTCCCGCAGATCCATTAGATCTAAACTGTCTTGTTGCTAGGAGACAATTGGAAGGCGAGGCGGACTTCCCAGGCATCCATCCTGGAACAGTGCTCTGGAGTCATTCCATATGGGATGTCCTGGAGCTGTCCAACAGGTCTCAATTGTCCCGCAGAAGGAATCCTTGAAGGGGGCATCCCACATCTCCCAACGTGGAAAACCTCCATGGCCTCGAGATTCCGCTCCCTTCATGAAGGGGCCGTCCTGCACAGAAACTCCAACCTGAGTCAACGTAGGATCCTCGCCCTGACTTCAGATGCATGAAATATTGGTTCAGATCTGCAGGGGGTACCTGCCGTGCCCTCACCCTGAATCCGAAGTCTAGCTTGTGTTCTCAGACTTCCATCCTCACTCTCCTGGCCCCGAAGCCCTCAAGTTTGGCAATTGCGGACCGACAATGAAGCACTCTGCCTGCCCTCTAGAAAAAATATATTGCCTAATGAGCAGCCCAGGCAGCTTAAATGAGGATATACCTACACGGCACTCGAATGTACCCAAATTATATAGTCTAACCTGGGCACTAATGCACTGTCTGACACAACCTGAGCCCGGACCTGCTGACCAACACCCAGACAGCTGACCGCACGCTGAGCACATCAGACCCGCCATGGCCTTAGGTCATCATCTCTTCCCTACCTCAGTTTTCAGGCTTCAGAACCTAGACCTTATCTCCAATCACTGCCCACGGGTGACTGTGATGCAGAAATCAGAACTCTTCCTGACTCATGGCAAGAAACCTTGTGGTTGGCATGTTGTCCAACGTTCAGTGTAGTAGAAACCAGCATTCACCCTGAGGCCCCGCCCATTCTTGCGTGCGAAGAGAGCATAAACACGCATTGGACCTCAGCGTGAGTCCTGTCCTCTAGTAAGTCCTCTCAGTGGCTGGACCATTAGATGTCATAATGGGCTTGACATATCCCTAGTCCCCAATTTTTAACCAGATTTCTGGTTGTCCAGTCGCCCCACACCAGGGCTCTACTCTGGAATCCCTCATTTGGTGGGACATCTGAGGTTGAAAAACAAAATGAAACAAATCGACAACAACAACAAAAAAACGGACTTCTTCCATCCCCAGAATGACCCCAAACTCTTTGGACGGGACCGAACCCCCAGAGAGTAAGACTCGTCCATTTCCCATGTAGTCACCCTGCAATTTCACGACCATGAGTGACACGATATCCAGAGACAAAAACTTGAGCAAGAGCCTCACACTCGCCCTTTTTTCATATCCCGAAGTGTTCTCCTCATGGTCTGTAGATCAGTCCTGCCATACCTATGACCCAAAACATAAGCCGAGTTTGTGTTTTCAGACAACTGTCCAAACAGCTCTGGCCTACACACCCTACAGGCTCAGGGCCCTGGAGCCAAACCTGAGGACTGTACTTGCCCTCTCCAAGGGAATTGTATGTGCCCATTCCAATGGCCACAACCCTACTAGTAGGATAACCTCCAAAGTCCCTGAGGCCATCCCAATAGTTGTGGCTTCCCAGGACAAACAGGGGCAATCTGAGCCCATCTGAGCACCTACCTGCACTCAGACCCGTAGACTGATGTCCCCAGAGGTAAAAAGGAACGAACAGGCCCCTAGGCACTAATCGGATCCATTGCTTTGGTTTCCAGGCATCTCTCCTCAGAGGCCTGGATTTCAATACCAGCATATGGCTGTTTCTTGACTCACCCATCAGAACAAATCTCATCTACACATGGGAAACATGCACGTTGGAGCTGTGTCAAAGCCTCTTTTTAGGAGAACCCTTCAGGGCCCCAAGGCCACCGCTTCATTCCAAGGTCTCCATAGACACAAAAACATATTAGGACACATCCACAGGAGAGTCCATTTCAACTCAGCCTCCTCGTTTGCCCCCCACATCCAGCAGATCTAACCTGTCTTGTTGCTTGGAGACAATTGGAATGCGAGGTGGGCTACCCAGCCATCCATCCTTAGAACCCTGCTCGGAATCGTTGGCCTGGAGCCAACCAACAGGTCTCAATTGTCCTGCAGAAGAATCTTTGCAGTTTGGAGCTTCTCACAACTCCCATCGTGGGAAAACCCCCATGTCCTCGTGATCCAACCCCCTTCAAGAAAGGGCCATCACGGCAGAAAGTCCAACCTGAGCGATCGTCTGATCCTTGCCCTGACTTCAGATGAACGAGATCTCGATTGAGGTCTGTAGATTGTGCCTGCCATATCCTCACCCAGAAAGCTAGGCCTAGCTTGGGTTCTCAGACTCCGTCCTCAGACTACTGGCCCACAAGCCCTCCAGTTGGGCAATCCAGAACTACAATGCCGCACTCTGCCTGCCCTACAGAAGTAAAACATTGCCCTCAGGGCTACCCCGAAACCGCAAATGAGGATCAACCTGCACGCCATTCGGCTGTACCCCAAACATATAGGCTGACCTGGGCACTATTTCCTCTTCTGACCCAGCCTGAGCCTGGACCTCCTGGTCCCAACCAGATAGCTGGCCGCACACTGAGCACATAAGACCCGCCATGGCCTTAGGTCGTCATCTCTTCCCAACTGCGGTATTCAGGCTCCAGAACCTAGACCTTATCACCAACCACTGCCCAGTTTGAAAATGATGCAGAAATCAGAACTCTTTCCCCATGGCAAGAAAGCTTGTGCTTGGCATGTTGTCCAACTTTCAGTGTAGTTGAAACAAGCGTGGCCCATGAGGCCCAGCCCATGCTTGCGGCCACATTGGTCACAAACACACATTGTCACCCTCAGCCTGAGCCCAGTCCTCAGGTAAGGCCTCTCTGGGCCTATATGAAGAGACAGCATATTGGGCTTGCCATGCCCCTAGGCCCCAATTTTTAACCATAGTTCAGGTTGTCCCTTCACTCTTCCCCAGGGCTCTGCTTTGGAATTCCTCTTTTGGTGGGACACCTGAGGTAACAAACCTGAAAGGAGTCCTCCCATCCCACAGATTGACGAAAAACAATTGGGATCGGGCCAAATCCACAGAGAGGAAGATTCGTCCATGGCCCATGAGACCTCCCCAACATTCCACGGCCATCGCTGAAACAAAAGTCAGAGACAAAAGCCTGAGCAAGCGCCTCAGACTCGCTCATTCTTCATATCCTGAAGAGTTCTTCTCATGGTTTGTAGATCGGGCGTGCCATACCTACGTCCCCAAACTTAAGCTGAGTTTGTGTTTTCAGTCTTCTGTCCTCAAAGTCCTAGGCCACACTCCCTCCAGGATGGGGCCCCTGGAGCCACACATTAGGACTGCCCCCACCCAATCCATGGAAATTCTGTCCATTCCATTGTCAAAAATCGTACAAATTAGGAGAACCCTCCAAAGTCCCTGAGGCCATCCCAATAGTGTAGGTCGCCCGGGACAAATAAGGGCGGTTGATACCGGCTGAGCATCTACCTCCACTCATCTACCTCCACTCATACCAAGAAGATTGAATCAGACAGGACCCGAGGCCATTATCGGATCCATTGCTTTGGTTTACAGGCATGTCTCCTCAAAAGCCTGGATTCCGATACCAGCAGAGGGGATTTCCTGAGGCACCCATCAGAACAAATCTCGTCTCCAAAAGGAAACTTGTGCAAGGGAGTTATGCCAAAGCTTAGGAGAATACTTCAGGGTCCCGGTGCCACCTCCCCATTCCAAGGCCCTCATGGACACAAACACACGTTAGGACCCATCCTCTGGAAAGTGCATTTCAACTCAGCCACCCCGGGTGTTCCCGCAGATCCATTAGATCTAAACTGTCTTGTTGCTAGGAGACAATTGGAAGGCGAGGCGGACTTCCCAGGCATCCATCCTGGAACGGTGCTCTGGAGTCATTCCATATGGGATGTCCTGGAGCTGTCCAACAGGTCTCAATTGTCCCGCAGAAGGAATCCTTGAAGGGGGCATCCCACATTTCCCAACGTGGAAAACCTCCATGGCCTCGAGATTCCGCTTTCTTCATGAAGGGGCCGTCATGCACAGAAACTCCAACCTGAGCCAACGTCGGATCCTCGCCCTGACTTCAGATGCATGAGATATTGGTTCAGATCTGCAGGGGGTACCTGCCGTGCCCTCACCCTGAATCCGAAGTCTAGCTTGTGTTCTCAGACTTCCGTCCTCACTCTCCTGGCCCCGAAGCCCTCAAGTTTGGCAATTCCGGACCGACAATGAAGCACTCTGCCTGCCCTCTAGAAAAAATATATTGCCTAATGAGCAGCCCAGGCAGCTTAAATGAGGATAAACCTACACGGCACTCGAATGTACCCAAATTATATAGTCTAACCTGGGCACTAATGCACTGTCTGACACAACCTGAGCCCGGACCTGCTGACCAACACCCAGACAGCTGACCGCACGCTGAGCACATCAGACCCGCCATGGCCTTAGGTCATCATCTCTTCCCTACCTCAGTTTTCAGGCTTCAGAACCTAGACCTTATCTCCAATCACTGCCCACGGGTGACTGTGATGCAGAAATCAGAACTCTTCCTGACCCATGGCAAGAAACCTTGTGGTTGGCATGTTGTCCAACGTTCAGTGTAGGAGAAACCAGCATTCACCCTGAGGCCCCGCCCATTCCTGAGTGCGACGAGAGCATAAACACGCATTGTGACCTCAGCGTGAGTCCTGTCCTCTAGTAAGTCCTCTCAGTGGCTGGACCATTAGTTGTCATAATGGGCTTGACAAGTCCCTAGTCCTCAATTTTTAACCAGATTTCTGGTTGTCCAGTCGCCCCACCCCAGGGCTCTACTCTGGAATCCCTCATTTGGTGGGATATCTGAGGTTGAAAAACAAAATGAAACAAATCGACAACAACAACAAAAAAACGGACTTCTTCCATCCCCAGAATGACCCCAAACTCTTTGGACGGGACCGAACCCCCAGAGAGTAAGACTCGTCCATTTCCCATGATGTCACCCGGCAATTTCACGACCATGAGTGACACGATATCCAGAGACAAAAACTTGAGCAAGGGCCTCACACTCGCCCTTTTTTCATATCCCGAAGTGTTCTCCTCATGGTCTGTAGATCAGTCCTGCCATACCCATGACCCAAAACATAAGCCGAGTTTGTGTTTTCAGACAACTGTCCAAACAGCTCTGGCCTACACCCTACAGGCTCAGGGCCCTGGAGTCAAACCTGAGGACTGTTCTTGCCCTCTCCAAGGGAATTGTATGTGCCCATTCCAATGGCCACAACCCTACTAGTAGGATAACCTCCAAAGTCCCTGAGGCCATCCCAATAGTTGTGGCTTCCCAGGACAAACAGGGGCAATCTGAGCCCATCTGAGCACCTACCTGCACTCAGACCCGTAGACTGATGTCCCCAGAGGTAAAAAGAAACGAACAGGCCCCTAGGCACTAATCGGATCCATTGCTTTGGTTTCCAGGCATCTCTCCTCAGAGGCCTGGATTTCAATACCAGCATATGGCTGTTTCTTGACTCACCCATCAGAACAAATCTCATCTACACATGGGAAACATGCACTTTGGAGCTGTGTCAAAGCCTCTGTTTAGGAGAACCCTTCAGGGCCCCAGGGCCACCGCTTCATTCCAAGGTCTCCATAGACACAAAAACATATTAGGACACATCCACAGGAGAGTCCATTTCAACTCAGCCTCCTCGGTTGCCCCCCACATCCAGGAGATCTAACCTGTCTTGTTGCTTGGAGACAATTGGAATGCGAGGTGGGCTACCCAGCCATCCATCCTTAGAACCCTGCTCAGAATCGTTGGCCTGGAGCCAACCAACAGGTCTCAATTGTCCTGCAGAAGAGTCTTTGCAGTTTGGAGCTTCTCACAACTCCCATCGTGGGAAAACCCCCATGTCCTCGTGATCCAACCCCCTTCAAGAAAGGGCCATCAAGGCAGAAAGTCCAACCTGAGCGATCGTCTGATCCAAGCCCTGACTTCAGATGCACGAGATCTCTTTTGAGGTCTGTAGATTGTGCCTGCCATATCCTCACCCAGAAACCTAGGCCTAGCTTGGGTTCTCAGACTCTGTCCTCAGACTACTGGCCCACAAGCCCTCCAGTTTGTCAATCCAGAACTACAATGCCGCACTCTGCCTGCCCTACAGAAGTCAAACATTGCCCTCAGGGCTACCCCGAAACCTCAAATGAGGTTCAACCTGCACGCCATTCGGCTGTACCCCAAACATATAGGCTGACCTGGGCACTATTTCCCCTTCTGACCAGCCTGAGCCTGGACCTCCTGGTCCCACCCAGACAGCTGGCCGCACACTGAGCACATCGGACACGCCATGGCCTTAGGTCGTCATCTCATCCCAACTGCGGTTTTCAGGCTCCAGAACCTAGACCTTATCTCCAACCACTGCCCAGGGTTGAAAATGATGCAGAAATCAGAACTCTTTCCCCATGGCAAGAAACCTTGTGGTTGGCATGTTGTCCAACGTTCAGTGTAGTTGAAACAAGCGTGGCCCATGAGGCCCAGCCCATGCTTAGGGCCCACATTGGTCACAAACACACATTGTGACCCTCAGCCTGAGCCCAGTCCTCAGGTAAGGCCTGTCAGGGCCTATATGAAGAGACAGCATATTGGGCTTGCCATGCCCCTAGGCCCCAATTTTTAACCATAGTTCGGGTTGTCCCTTCACTCTTCCCCAGGGCTCTGCTTTGGAATTCCTCTTTTGTTGGGACACCTGAGGTAACAAACCTGAAAGGAGTCCTCCCATCCCACAGATTGACGAAAAACAATTGGGATCGGGCCAAATCCACAGAGAGGGAGATTCGTCCATGTCCCATGAGATCTCCCCAACATTTCACGGCCATCGCTGAAACAAAAGTCAGAGACAAAAGCCTGAGCAAGCGCCTTAGACTCGCTCATTCGTCATATCCTGAAGAGTTCTTCTCATGGTTTGTAGATCGGGCGTGCCATACCTACGTCCCCAAACTTAAGCTGAGTTTGTGTTTTCAGTCTTCTGTCCTCAAAGTCCTGGGCCACACTCCCTCCAGGCTGGGGCCCCTGGAGCCACACATTAGGACTGCCCCCACCCAATCCATGGGAATTCTGCCCATTCCATTGTCAATAATCGTACAAATTAGGAGAACCCTCCAAAGTCCCTGAGGCCCTCCCAATAGTGTAGGTCGCCCGAGACAAAAAAGAGCGGTTGATACCGGCTGAGCATCTACCTCCACTCATCTACCTCCACTCATACCAAGAAGATTGAACCAGACAGGACCCGAGGCCATTATCGGATCCATTGCTTTGGTTTACAGGCATATCTCCTCAAAAGCCTGGATTCCAATACCAGCAGAGGGGATTTCCTGAGGCACCCATCAGAACAAATCTCGTCTCCACAAGGAAACTTGTGCATGGGAGCAATGCCAAAGCTTAGGAGAATACTTCAGGGTCCCGGTGCCACCTCCCCATTCCAAGGCCCTCATGGACACAAACACACATTAGGACCCATCCTCTGGAAAGTGCATTTCAACTCAGCCACCCCGGTTGCTCCCGCAGATCCATTAGATCTAAACTGTCTTGTTGCTAGGAGACAATTGGAAGGCAAGGCGGACTTCCCAGGCATCCATCCTGGAACGATGCTCTGGAGTCATTCCATATGGGATGTCCTGGAGCTGTACAACAGGTCTCAATTGTCCCGCAGAAGGAATCCTTGAAGGGGTCATCCCACATCTCCCAACGTGGAAACCTCCATGGCCTCGTATTCCGCTCCCTTCATGAAGGGGCCGTCATGCACAGAAACTCCAACCTGAGCCAACGTGGGATCCTCGCCCTGACTTCAGATGCATGAGATATTGGTTCAGATCTGCAGGGGGTACCTGCCGTGCCCTCACCCTGAATCCGAAGTCTAGCTTGTGTTCTCAGACTTCCGTCCTCACTCTCCTGGCCCCGAAGCCCTCAAGTTTGGCAATTCCGGACCGACAATGAAGCACTCTGCCTGCCCTCTAGAAAAAATATATTGCCTAATGAGCAGCCCAGGCTGCTTAAATGAGGATAAACCTACACGGCACTCGAATGTACCCAAATTATATAGTCTAACCTGGGCACTAATGCACTGTCTGACACAACCTGAGCCCGGACCTGCTGACCAACACCCAGACAGCTGACCGCACGCTGAGCACATCAGACCCGCCATGGCCTTAAGACATCATCTCTTCCCTACCTCAGTTTTCAGGCTTCAGAACCTAGACCTTATCTCCAATCACTGCCCACGGGTGACTGTGATGCAGAAATCAGAACTCTTCCTGACCCATGGCAAGAAACCTTGTGGTTGGCATGTTGTCCAACGTTCAGTGTAGGAGAAACCAGCATTCACCCTGAGGCCCCGCCCATTCTTGAGTGCGACGAGAGCATAAACACGCATTGTGACCTCAGCGTGAGTCCTGTCCTCTAGTAAGTCCTCTCAGTGGCTGGATCATTAGATGTCATAATGGGCTTGACATGTCCCTAGTCCCCAATTTTTAACCAGATTTCTGGTTGTCCAGTCGCCCCACACCAGGGCTCTACTCTGGAATCCCTCATTTGGTGGGACATCTGAGGTTGAAAAACAAAATGAAACAAATCGACAACAACAACAAAAAAACGGACTTCTTCCATCCCCAGAATGACCCCAAACTCTTTGGACGGGACCGAACCCCCAGAGAGTAAGACTCGTCCATTTCCCATGATGTCACCCGGCAATTTCACGACCATGAGTGACACGATATCCAGAGACAAAAACTTGAGCAAGAGCCTCACACTCGCCCTTTTTTCATATCCCGAAGTGTTCTCCTCATGGTCTGTAGATCAGTCCTGCCATACCTATGACCCAAAACATAAGCCGAGTTTGTGTTTTCAGACAACTGTCCAAACAGCTCTGGCCTACACCCTACAGGCTCAGGGCCCTGGAGCCAAACCTGAGGACTGTACTTGCCCTCTCCAAGGGAATTGTATGTGCCCATTCCAATGGCCACAACCCTACTAGTAGGATAACCTCCAAAGTCCCTGAGGCCATCCCAATATTTGTGGCTTCCCAGGACAAACAGGGGCAATCTGAGCCCATCTGAGCACCTACCTGCACTCAGAACCGTAGACTGATGTCCCCAGAGGTAAAAAGGAACGAACAGGCCCCTAGGCACTAATCGGATCCATTGCTTTGGTTTCCAGGCATCTCTCCTCAGAGGCCTGGATTTCAATACCAGCATATGGCTGTTTCTTGACTCACCCATCAGAACAAATCTCATCTACACATGGGAAACATGCACGTTGGAGCTGTGTCAAAGCCTCTGTTTAGGAGAACCCTTCAGGGCCCCAGGGCCACCGCTTCATTCCAAGGTCTCCATAGACACAAAAACATATTAGGACACATCCACAGGAGAGTCCATTTCAACTCAGCCTCCTCGGTTGCCCCCCACATCCAGCAGATCTAACCTGTCTTGTTGCTTGAGACAATTGCAATGCGAGGTGGGCTACCCAGCCATCCATCCTTAGAACCCTGCTCGGAATCGTTGGCCTGGAGCCAACCAACAGGTCTCAATTGTCCTGCAGAAAAGTCTTTGCAGTTTGGAGCTTCTCACAACGCCCATCGTGGGAAAACCCCCATGTCCTCGTGATCCAACCCCCTTCAAGAAAGGGCCATCAGGGCAGAAAGTCCAACCTGAGCGATCGTCTGATCCTTGCCCTGACTTCAGATGCACGAGGTCTCGATTGAGGTCTGTAGATTGTGCCTGCCATATCCTCACCCAGAAACCTAGGCCTAGCTTGGGTTCTCAGACTCCGTCCTCAGACTACTGGCCCACAAGCCCTCCAGTTGGGCAATCCAGAACTACAATGCCGCACTCTGCCTGCCCTACAGAAGTCAAACATTGCCCTCAGGGCTACCCCGAAACCGCAAATGAGGTTCAACCTGCACGCCATTCGGCTGTACCCCAAACATATAGGCTGACCTGGGCACTATTTCCCCTTCTGACCCAGCCTGAGCCTGGACCTCCTGGTCCCACCCAGACAGCTGGCCGCACACTGAGCACATCGGACCCGCCATGGCCTTAGGTCGTCATCTCTTCCCAACTGCGGTTTTCAGGCTCCAGAACCTAGACCTTATCTCCAACCACTGCCCAGGGTTGAAAATGATGCAGAAATCAGAACTCTTTCCCCATGGCAAGAAACCTTGTGGTTGGCATGTTGTCCAACGTTCAGTGTAGTTGAAACAAGCGTGGCCCAAGAGGCCCAGCCCATGCTTGCGGGCCACATTGGACACAAACACACATTGTGACCCTCAGCCTGAGCCCAGTCCTCAGGTAAGGCCTCTCAGGACCTATATGAAGAGACAGCATATTGGGCTTGCCATGCCCTTAGGCCCCAATTTTTAACCATAGTTCGGGTTGTCCCTTCACTCTTCCCCAGGGCTCTGCTTTGGAATTCCTCTTTTGTTGGGACACCTGAGGTAACAAACCTGAAAGGAGTCCTCCCATCCCACAGATTGACGAAAAACAATTGGGATCGCCCCAAATCCACAGAGAGGAAGATTCGTCCATGGCCCATGAGACCTCCCCAACATTCCACGGCCATCGCTGAAACAAAAGTCAGAGACAAAAGCCTGAGCAAGCGCCACAGACTCGCTCATTCTTCATATCCTGAAGAGTTCTTCTCATGGTTTGTAGATCGGGCGTGCCATACCTACGTCCCCAAACGTAAGCTGAGTTTGTGTTTTCAGTCTTCTGTCCTCAAAGTCCTGGGCCACACTCCCTCCAGGCTGGGGCCCCTGGAGCCACACATTAGGACTGCCCCCACCCAATCCATGGCAATTCTGCCCATTCCATTGTCAAAAATCGTACAAATTAGGAGAACCCTCCAAAGTCCCTGAGGCCATCCCAATAGTGTAGGTCGCCCGGGACAAAAAAGGGCGGTTGATACCGGCTGAGCATCTACCTCCACTCATCTACCTCCACTCATACCAAGAAGATTGAACCAGACAGGACCCGAGGCCATTATCGGATCCATTGCTTTGGTTTACAGGCATGTCTCCTCAAAAGCCTGGATTTTAATACCATCAGAGGGGATTTCCTGAGGCACCCATCAGAACAAATCTCGTCTCCACAAGGAAACTTGTGCATGGGAGCTATGCCAAAGCTTAGGAGAATACTTCAGGGTCCCGGTGCCACCTCCCCATTCCAAGGCCCTCATGGACACAAACACACGTTAGGACCCATCCTCTGGAAAGTGCATTTCAACTCAGCCACCCCGGTTGCTCCCGCAGATCCATTAGATCTAAACTGTCTTGTTGCTAGGAGACAATTGGAAGGTGAGGCGGACTTCCCAGGCATCCATCCTCGAACGGTGCTCTGGAGTCATTCCATATGGGATGTCCTGGAGCTGTCCAACAGGTCTCAATTGTCCCGCAGAAGGAATCCTTGAAGGGGGCATCCCACATCTCCCAACGTGGAAAACCTCCATGACCTCGAGATTCCGCTCCCTTCATGAAGGGGCCGTCATGCACAGAAACGCCAACCTGAGCCAACGTCGGATCCTCGCCCTGACTTCAGATGCATGAGATATTGGTTCAGATCTGCAGGGGGTACCTGCCGTGCCCTCACCCTGCATCCGAAGTCTAGCTTGTGTTCTCAGACTTCCGTCCTCACTCTCCTGGCCCCGAAGCCCTCAAGTTTGGCAATTCCGGACCGACAATGAAGCACTCTCCTGCCCTCTAGAAAAAATATATTGCCTAATGAGCAGCCCAGGCAGCTTAAATGAGGATAAACCTACACGGCACTCGAATGTACCCAAATTATATAGTCTAACCTGGGCACTAATGCACTGTCTGACACAACCTGAGCCCGGACCTGCTGACCAACACCCAGACAGCTGACCGCATGCTGAGCACATCAGACCCGCCATGGCCTTAGGTCATCATCTCTTCCCTACCTCAGTTTTCAGGCTTCAGAACCTAGACCTTATCTCCAATCACTGCCCACGGGTGACTGTGATGCTGAAATCAGAACTCTTCCTGACCCATGGTAAGAAACCTTGTGGTTGGCATGTTGTCCAACGTTCAGTGTAGGAGAAACCAGCATTCACCCAGAGGCCCCGCCCTTTCTTGAGTGCGACGAGAGCATAAACACGCATAGTGACCTCAGCGTGAGTCCTGTACTCTAGTAAGTCCTCTCAGTGGCTGGACCATTAGATGTCATAATGGGCTTGACTTGTCCCTAGACCCCAATTTTTAACCAGATTTCTGGTTGTCCAGTCTCGCCACCCCAGGGCTCTACTATGGAATCCCTCATTTGGTGGGACATCTGAGGTTGAAAAACAAAATGAAACAAATCGACAACAACAACAAAAAAACGGACTTCTTCCATCCCCAGAATGACCCCAAACTCTTTGGACGGGACCGAACCCCCAGAGAGTAAGACTCGTCCATTTCCCATGATGTCACCCGGCAATTTCACGACCATGAGTGACACGATATCCAGAGACAAAAACTTGAGCAAGAGCCTCACACTCGCCCTTTTTTCATATCCCGAAGTGTTCTCCTCATGGTCTGTAGATCAGTCCTGCCATACCTATGACCCAAAACAAGCCGAGTTTGTGTTTTCAGACAACTGTCCAAACAGCTCTGGCCTACACCCTACAGGCTCAGGGCCCTGGAGCCAAACCTGAGGACTGTACTTGCCCTCTCCAAGGGAATTGTATGTGCCCATTCCAATGGCCACAACCCTACTAGTAGGATAACCTCCGAAGTCCCTGTGGCCATCCCAATAGTTGTGGCTTCCCAGGACAAACAGGGGCAATCTGAGCCCATCTGAGCACCTACCTGCAATCAGACCCGTAGACTGATGTCCCCAGAGGTAAAAAGGAACGAACAGGCCCCTAGGCACTAATTAGATCCATTGCTTTGGTTTCCAGGCATCTCTCCTCAGAGGCCTGGATTTCAATACCAGCATATGGCTGTTTCTTGACTCACCCATCAGAACAAATCTCATCTACACATGGGAAACATGCACGTTGGAGCTGTGTCAAAGCCTCTGTTTAGGAGAACCCTTCAGGGCCCACGGCCACCGCTTCATTCCAAGGTCTCCATAGACACAAAAACATATTAGGACACATCCACAGGAGAGTCCATTTCAACTCAGCCTCCTCGGTTGCCCCCCACATCCAGCAGATCTAACCTGTCTTGTTGCTTGGAGAAAATTGGAATGCGAGGTGGGCTACCCAGCCATCCATCCTTAGAACCCTGCTCGGAATCGTTGGCCTGGAGCCAACCAACAGGTCTCAATTGTCCTGCAGAAGAATCTTTGCAGTTTGGAGCTTCTCACAACTCTCATCGTGGGAAAACCCCCATGTCCTCGTGATCCAACCCCCTTCAAGAAAGGGCCATCAGGGCAGAAAGTCCAACCTGAGCGATCGTCTGATCCTTGCCCTGACTTCAGATGCACGAGATCTCTATTGAGGTCTGTAGATTGTGCCTGCCATATCCTCACCCAGAAACCTAGGCCTAGCTTGGGTTCTCAGACTCCGTCCTCAGACTACTGGCCCACAAGCCCTCCAGTTTGGCAATCCAGAACTACAATGCCGCACTCTGCCTGCCCTACAGAAGTCAATCATTGCCCTCAGGGCTACCCCGAAGACGCAAATGAGGATCAACCTGCACGCCATTCGGCTGTACCCCAAACATATACTGACCTGGGCACTATTTCCCCTTCTGACCGAGCCTGAGCCTGGACCTCCTGGTCCCACACAGACAGCTGGCCGCACACTGAGCACATCGGACTCGCCATGGCCTTAGGTCGTCATCTCTTCCCAACTGCGGTTTTCAGGCTCCTGAACCTAGACCTTATCTCCATCCACTGCCCAGTGTGGAAAATGATGCAGAAATCAGAACTCTTTCCTTATGGCAAGAAACCTTGTGGTTGGCATGTTGTCCAACGTTCAGTGTAGTTGAAATAATCGTGGCCCATGAGGCCCAGCCCATGTTTGCGGGCCACATTGGTCACAAACATACATTGTGACCCTCAGCCTGAGCCCAGTCCTCAGGTAAGGCCTCTCAGGGCCTATATGAAGAGACAGCATATTGGGCTTGCCATGCCCCTAGGCCCCAATTTTTAACCATAGTTCGGGTTGTTCCTTCACTCTTCCCCAGGGCTCTGCTTTGGAATTCCTCTTTTGGTGGGACACCTGAGGTAACAAACCTGAAAGGATTCCTCCCATCCCACAGATTGACGAAAAACAATTGGGATCGGGCCAAATCCACAGAGAGGAAGATTCGTCCATGGCCCATGAGACCTCCCCAACATTCCACGGCCATCGCTGAAACAAAATCCAGAGACAAAAGCCTGAGCAAGCGCCTCAGACTCGCTCATTCTTCATATCCTGAAGAGTTCTTCTCAGGGTTTGTAGATCGGGCGTGCCATACCTACGTCCCCAAACTTAAGCTGAGTTTGTGTTTTCAGTCTTCTGTCCTCAAAGTCCTGGGCCACACTCCCTCCAGGCTGGGGCCCCTGGAGCCACACATTAGGACTGCTCCCACCCAATCCATGGGAATTCTGCCAATTCCATTGTCAAAAATCGTACAAATTAGGAGAACCCTACAAAGTCCTTGAGGCCATCCCAATAGTGTAGGTCGCCCGGACAAAAAATGGGCGGTTGATACCGGCTGAGCATCTACCTCCACTCATCTACCTCCACCCATACCAAGAAGATTGAACCAGACAGGACCCGAGGCCATTATCGGATCCATTGCTTTGGTTTACAGGCATGTCTCCTCAAAAGCCTGGATTCCAATACCAGCAGAGGGGATTTCCTGAGGCACCCATCAGAACAAATCTCGTCTCCACAAGGAAACTTGTGCATGGGAGCTAAGCCAAAGCTTAGGAGAATACTTCAGGGTCCCGGTGCCACCTCCCCATTCCAAGGCCCTCATGGACACAAACACACGTTAGGACCCATCCTCTGGAAAGTGCATTTCAACTCAGCCACCCCGGGTGCTCCCGCAGATCCATTAGATCTAAACTGTCTTGTTGCTAGGAGACAATTGGAAGGCGAGGCGGACTTCCCAGGCATCCATCCTGGAACGGTGCTCTGGAGTCATTCCATATGGGATGTCCTGGAGCTGTCCAACAGGTCTCAATTGTCCCGCAGAAGGAATCCTTGAAGGGGGCATCCCACATTTCCCAACGTGGAAAACCTCCATGGCCTCGAGATTCCGCTTTCTTCATGAAGGGGCCGTCATGCACAGAAACTCCAACCTGAGCCAACGTGGGATCCTCGCCCTGACTTCAGATGCATGAGATATTGGTTCAGATCTGCAGGGGGTACCTGCCGTGCCCTCACCCTGAATCCGAAGTCTAGCTTGTGTTCTCAGATTTCCGTCCTCACTCTCCTGGCCCCGAAGCCCTCACGTTTGGCAATTCCGGACCGACAATGAAGCACTCTGCCTGCCCTCTAGAAAAAATATATTGCCTAATGAGCAGCCCAGGCAGCTTAAATGAGGATAAACCTACACGGCACTCGAATGTACCCAAATTATATAGTCTAACCTGGGCACTAATGCACTGTCTGACACAACCTGAGCCCGGACCTGCTGACCAACACCAAGACAGCTGACCGCACGCTGAGCACATCAGACCCGCCATGGCCTTAGGTCATCATCTCTTCCCTACCTCAGTTTTCAGGCTTCAGAACCTAGACCTTATCTCCAATCACTGCCCACGGGTGACTGTGATGCAGAAATCAGAACTCTTCCTGACCCATGGCAAGAAAACTTGTGGTTGGCATGTTGTCCAAAGTTCAGTGTAGGAGAAACCAGCATTCACCCTGAGGCCCCGCCCATTCCTGAGTGCGACGAGAGCATAAACACGGATTGTGACCTCAGCGTGAGTCCTGTCCTCTAGTAAGTCCTCTCAGTGGCTGGACCAGTAGATGTCATAATGGGCTTCACATGTCCCTAGTCCCCAATTTTTAACCAGATTTCTGGTTGTGCAGTCGCCCCACCCCAGGGCTCTACTCTGGAATCCCTCATTTGGTGGGACATCTGAGGTTGAAAAACAAAATGAAACAAATCGACAACAACAACAAAAAAACGGACTTCTTCCATCCCCAGAATGACCCCAAACTCTTTGGACGGGACCGAACCCCCAGAGAGTAAGACTCGTCCATTTCCCATGATGTCACCCGGCAATTTCACGACCATGAGTGACACGATATCCAGAGACAAAAACTTGAGCAAGAGCCTCACACTCGCCCTTTTTTCATATCCCGAAGTGTTCTCCTCATGGTCTGTAGATCAGTCCTGCCATACCAATGACCCAAAACATAAGCCGAGTTTGTGTTTTCAGACAACTGTCCAAACAGCTCTGGCCTACACCCTACAGGCTCAGGGCCCTGGAGTCAAACCTGAGGACTGTACTTGCCCTCTCCAAGGGAATTGTATGTGCCCATTCCAATGGCCACAACCCTACTAGTAGGATAACCTCCAAAGTCCCTGAGGCCATCCCAATAGTTGTGGCTTCCCAGGACAAACAGGGGCAATCTGAGCCCATCTGAGCACCTACCTGCACTCAGAACCGTAGACTGATGTCCCCAGAGGTAAAAAGGAACGAACAGGCCCCTAGGCACTAATCGGATCCATTGCTTTGGTTTCCAGGCATCTCTCCTCAGAGGACTGGATTTCAATACCAGCATATGGCTGTTTCTTGACTCACCCATCAGAACAAATCTCATCTACACATGGGAAACATGCACGTTGGAGCTGTGTCAAAGCCTCTGTTTAGGAGAACCCTTCAGGGCCCCAGGGCCACCGCTTCATTCCAAGGTCTCCATAGACACAAAAACATATTAGGACACATCCACAGGAGAGTCCATTTCAACTCAGCCTCCTCGGTTGCCCCCCACATCCAGGAGATCTAACCTGTCTTGTTGCTTGGAGACCATTGGAATGCGAGGTGGGCTACCCAGCCATCCATCCTTAGAACCCTGCTCAGAATCGTTGGCCTGGAGCCAACCAACAGGTCTCAATTGTCCTGCAGAAGAATCTTTGCAGTTTGGAGCTTCTCACAACTCCCATCGTGGGAAAACCCCCATGTCCTCGTGATCCAACCCCCTTCAAGAAAGGGCCATCAGGGCAGAAAGTCCAACCTGAGCGATCTTCTGATCCTTGCCCTGACTTCAGATGCACGAGATCTCTATTGAGGTCTGTAGATTGTGCCTGCCATATCCTCACCCAGAAACCTAGGCCTAGCTTGGGTTCTCAGACTCCGTCCTCAGACTACTGGCCCACAAGCCCTCCAGTTTGGCAATCCAGAACTACAATGCCGCACTCTGCCTGCCCTACAGAAGTCAAACATTGCCCTCAGGGCTACCCCGAAACCGCAAATGAGGATCAACCTGCACGCCATTCGGCTGTACCCCAAACATATACTGACCTGGGCACTATTTCCCCTTCTGACCGAGCCTGAGCCTGGACCTCCTGGTCCCACACAGACAGCTGGCCGCACACTGAGCACATCGGACTCGCCATGGCCTTAGGTCGTCATCTCTTCCCAACTGCGGTTTTCAGGCTCCAGAAACTAGACCTTATCTCCATCCACTGCCCAGTGTGGAAAATGATGCAGAAATCAGAACTCTTTCCTTATGGCAAGAAACCTTGTGGTTGGCATGTTGTCCAACGTTCAGTGTAGTTGAAATAATCGTGGCCCATGAGGCCCAGCCCATGTTTGCGGGCCACATTGGTCACAAACATACATTGTGACCCTCAGCCTGAGCCCAGTCCTCAGGTAAGGCCTCTCAGGGCCTATATGAAGAGACAGCATATTGGGCTTGCCATGCCCCTAGGCCCCAATTTTTAACCATAGTTCGGGTTGTTCCTTCACTCTTCCCCAGGGCTCTGCTTTGGAATTCCTCTTTTGGTGGGACACCTGAGGTAACAAACCTGAAAGGATTCCTCCCATCCCACGGATTGACGAAAAACAATTGGGATCGGGCCAAATCCACAGAGAGGAAGATTCGTCCATGGCCCATGAGACCTCCCCAACATTCCACGGCCATCGCTGAAACAAAATCCAGAGACAAAAGCCTGAGCAAGCGCCTCAGACTCGCTCATTCTTCATATCCTGAAGAGTTCTTCTCAGGGTTTGTAGATCGGGCGTGCCATACCTACGTCCCCAAACTTAAGCTGAGTTTGTGTTTTCAGTCTTCTGTCCTCAAAGTCCTGGGCCACACTCCCTCCAGGCTGGGGCCCCTGGAGCCACACATTAGGACTGCCCCCACCCAATCCATGGGAATTCTGCCCATTCCATTGTCAAAAATCGTACAAATAAGGAGAACCCTACAAAGTCCTTGAGGCCATCCCAATAGTGTAGGTCGCCCGGACAAAAAATGGGCGGTTGATACCGGCTGAGCATCTACCTCCACTCATCTACCTCCACCCATACCAAGAAGATTGAACCAGACAGGACCCGAGGCCATTATCGGATCCATTGCTTTGGTTTACAGGCATGTCTCCTCAAAAGCCTGGATTCCAATACCAGCAGAGGGGATTTCCTGAGGCACCCATCAGAACAAATCTCGTCTCCACAAGGAAACTTGTGCATGGGAGCTAAGCCAAAGCTTAGGAGAATACTTCAGGGTCCCGGTGCCACCTCCCCATTCCAAGGCCCTCATGGACACAAACACACGTTAGGACCCATCCTCTGGAAAGTGCATTTCAACTCAGCCACCCCGGGTGCTCCCGCAGATCCATTAGATCTAAACTGTCTTGTTGCTAGGAGACAATTGGAAGGCGAGGCGGACTTCCCAGGCATCCATCCTGGAACGGTGCTCTGGAGTCATTCCATATGGGATGTCCTGGAGCTGTCCAACAGGTCTCAATTGTCCCGCAGAAGGAATCCTTGAAGGGGGCATCCCACATTTCCCAACGTGGAAAACCTCCATGGCCTCGAGATTCCGCTTTCTTCATGAAGGGGCCGTCATGCACAGAAACTCCAACCTGAGCCAACGTGGGATCCTCGCCCTGACTTCAGATGCATGAGATATTGGTTCAGATCTGCAGGGGGTACCTGCCGTGCCCTCACCCTGAATCCGAAGTCTAGCTTGTGTTCTCAGATTTCCGTCCTCACTCTCCTGGCCC